>NC_143515.1:71663622-71958622 GCF_031878675.1 Megascapheus bottae | reverse complement strand
CTCCCTGGAAGAATGGATTCTGGCAGAGACTGACACAGGATAGGCCTGAGAACACATTATAAGGCTTAGAAAAATGGAGAAAAGAAAGAGGAGTTGCTCAGCCAGAGGGCCAAATAAGGAGACAAAGAAGAGTTAGCCTACCACAACAAAGAAAGAGGAAGGGAGCAAGGGAGAGGAGAGGGACAAATGGAAGGAGAGGGGGAGAAAGGAATAAAGGGAAGAAGGGAAGAAAAGAAGAAAGGGAGGGAAGGAGGGAGGAAGGGAGGGACAGACAGATGCACAGACAGATGCCAAAGGGCAAGTGGGCACTGGGTTAGCTTGCCAAGGCTGTGAGAAAACCCCAAACGGAATGCCTTAAGCAGCAGGTTTACTATCCCTGCCCTTCCAGTGACTAGAAGGCCATATCGACATGTCACAAGCTCTTGCCTTCCTCTAAGGCTGTAAGCAAGAGTCTGTCTCCGCCTAGCCTCGGCCTGGCTGTGGGTAGCCAGGACTGTTTGGGTATCATCCAGTCTCTGCCTTCGCCTCCATGTGGCTGCTTGTGTGGGTGCAACTTCCACTTTATGGGACACCTGTCACGTTCGATTTCTCACGCCTACTTTAGAATTACCTCCTCGTGATAATCACATCTGCAGCGATTCTACTTCCAAATAAAGTCACATCCTGGGGAAAGGCCTTGAACTCACAGAGCTTGGGGCACATGCTTCCATTCGGAACAGGATCTTTCTCAGGGTAGAACTTGGCAGAAGAAAGCTCGGCCCTGACTGACTAAGTGACTTTCCACAAAGCACCCACCACATCCAGGTGACGTGCCCGGGGAGGGGTGTCTGGGGGAAGTGGATGGCACCCCCTTCCCACCTGCCTCCCAGCACACTGGGGAGTCGGGGAGCCACCTTCCCTGCGTAGGCAAGGTCTTGAGGCCTAGTTGCTAGCACTCCAGCACCCGAGGGTGGGGAGCTGGGGTGCCATGTGGTGAAAATGAACCACTGACACAGGGGCCATGGAGATTTCTCCAATAAGTAAGTCTCCAAGCTCATCCGGTTGAGACCATGAAAGAACAGTATCCAACTGAAAGTCTCAATAAGATGTTGATGTTGCATGAAAATAACTTGGGCTTTTAGGGAGCCATAGAACCCTGGCTAACTGAGGAAGGCCCGTGGTCTTCCACCTTGACTAGGGATACTTACCTGTCATAGCCCAGCACACAGTAGGCCACCAAGGAGCCATGGCCTGTAGCAAGGGACAACCACCCATGGAGCCAGGGCGACACCTAGTGGCCCTCTGAAGAATGGCACTTTCTAGCCATAGAGCTGGAATGTAAAAGTATTTAATTATTTGCCCCTCTGGACTCCAAGTTAAAACTCCAGACCTTAGAAAGGACCGAAAGGTCCTCTCATATTCCCTGGACATGTGGCCACATGTGAGCTATTTAAAGAGCATGACCTTCATAAGAACAGGGATGTTGAGCCCTTGCCTGGCTGACTGATGAAGTCTGGGCTTTTTTCCCTAGAAACCACCACACATCATAAGCTCCATACCCCTCCAATAGACACAGTACACAGGAAGTGGCGAGAACTCTGTGTCCACCTCAGCCAAAAGCCAAGCTCTGCCACCAGACCCTAGACAAGTCCTATCCCTGAATGGACTTACACTCTGCCTGGTCCTGAGTTGGGGGACTTTGGGGTTCGTTCTAGCACAGCAGAGGGCATTCACAGCTCTATATCTTTGTATACAACTTGCTTTAAGAATCTGATTCTTTTTTGTGCTCTACCATTTGACCGACAGCTCTACTTCTGGCCTTTTTTTATGGGGGGGGTAATAAGTGGAGACATGAGTCTCAGACTTTTCCTGTCCTGGCTGGCTTTGAACCACAATCCTCAGATCTCAGCTGAGCCACCAGCACCCAGCTAACATCCCAGATAGAATAATAAAAAATAGAACTAGGCTCCAATCCTGCTTGTGTCTGCCCCAGTTCTATGGCTGTGGGTAGTTCACTTAACTTCTCCAGACCCACACACATTTTTGATGATGCACGGAGCCTTTCCCATAATGAGTGTTCCTGACACCCGCACTAAAGTAAATGATCCCAGAAAGCTTCGGGGTGATGGAACCAAGAAACCAGGAAGAACAGAGAGACATCCACCTGGCCAGCTCCAGATCCTCAGCCAGAACTATGCAGCGGGGAGAAGCTCCTCCTAAAAGCTGCCGGCCACTTCGCCCTCACTCCGAACCCTGACATTACCTAAAGAAAAACTGTAGTAGCCCAGAGAAGAGAGGGGCAGCTACCCTCAGCTCCTTCTTCACCCAGACTGGCACAAGGCAGAGTCCGGGAGCTCAGAGACAGGAAACTAGATGGGAGCCAGCCTGACTTTGGTGCACTCCTCAAGAAGAGCACACACGCAACAGAACCAACAGGCCAGGGCAGCACCTGCTTGTTAAGCAGCACCTATCAAACAGGGGGGGTAGGAAGGATGCTGGTTGGGCTGGGGGTTCTGACCCTTCATGAGTCTCTGTGTGGCTAGTGACCCTCCCTACCACCCATCTCCACCACGCTGTCTTCATCTTGAGCCAGCCACAGCTGGCCCAGAGCCCAGACAGTCTTTCTACTTGGTGACTTCAGATAAGGGGAAATGGAGGCTCAGAGGGCTTGGGGGATTGCCTGAAACCACAGAGCTAGCAAGTGGCAGGAGCCAGTGAAATGAAGTTTAATATGATTGTATTTGATCCAGTGTATCCAAAATATTATCATTTCAACACATAATCAATATAAAAATGTTAGAGATGTTTTGCATTCTTCCATTTGTACCAAGTCCTCCAAATCTGGTATCCATTTAACACTTCTGACACATCTCAATTTGGAGAATGGATTTTCACCCGAAGGGCTTCATCTCCGCTTCCATCTCATAAACTTCACAGTTGCAGGCTCCTATACTTGAAATGTACATGTGGTGTTCCAAACATGCTTTAATTGTTAAGTTAGCTGATTAAGTACTTTTGGTTTTAAAATAATGCTAATACAGTCATACACCAGTGGCTCAAACCTATAATCCTAGCTACTCAGTAGTCTGAGATGTGCGGATCTCAATTGGAAGCCATCTGCTGACTAATTGTCAGCAAAAAGTGAGGGTATGGATCAAGTGCTAGCCAAGAAGGAAAAGGGTTAAAGGGAGAGCATCTGGACTCTGACTTCAAACCCCAATACTGGAAGAAAAGAAAAGAAGAAGAAAGTGGAAGAGCTAGGATTGGTGCCAGTCCCTTGCACAGTAGGGTTTTAATTCACTCAAGTGTGAATTTTTTTTTCCAAGCCTATCTCCTATATCCTTAGTGTCCTTTAAAGGAAGGCCAACTCACATGCCACAGAAGCACCTGGAAACAAATGTCCCCACCCAATCCCACTCTGACAACCAGCTTACCTGCCTCGGAGACCAGAGGCAGATCTTGGACCTTGACTTTGAACTCAATAGCTGCCCTCAGCAAGCTCAGAGCATTCGCCTCCTCCTCTTTAATATGAGGATGTGTCTGTCATCTGGGTTGCTGAACAGAGCAAAGTGTGACAAGCTCATTTCCGAGTGGAAATGAGACCTCCTCAGCAGTGAGAGATAAAAGACGGTGGGCAGGACCTGCTCTAACAAGCTGAGGTGGGCAGGGGAGGGGGCATCGAAATACCTTTGCGCCTTTGCAGCCATAGCCATGTTCAAGTCCCCAACCTCCATCCAGGCAAGAGCCCTTCCATACCCATAGGCCAGGATGGAGATTCCTATTACAAGGAGACACCCACTCAGGGTGGGTCAACCAATCACGACACTCCTCTCAGCCCATGTCGCTCCTCCACCAATCAGACCAAGAGCACACCCTTAGTGGGAGGAGACAAAGAACTCATATATAGCAGGCTCCTCATGCGAGACTTCTACCACCAGGCCCCAGAACTCCTCCTTGCACTTGGAATCTGTTTGGCGAATTGTTTTGCTTACACATAAATCTCTGTCCGGAGTTAAACACTTTCCTGACCTTAGTTAAATTCTTTAACCATCAAAGAAAACAAATCCAAACCCTAGACAGTATTATTTCCTTGCCCTTCTGGCTCCTAGGTGGCTTCCAGTCTCTGCCACCATCTTTACTTTGTCTCCAGGATCCCGCTCACTTTCTCCTCAAAGGGCATTTGTATTGAACTCGTATCATCCCAGATTATCCAGGATGTAGTCCTTCATCTCAAATCTCATCTTAATTTCATCTGCAAAGACTTTCTCCAAATACAGTAACATGCATGGGTTCTCAGGGTTAAGTCGTGGACATACAGGAGGTAGGGAAGTGTCCTTTAACCTGCTATAAGTAGTCTGAACCAAAAGAAGTCGGTGTCCCGGCTCTACAAACCTCTGATAAAGAGCAACTAACCATCTCTTGCTATATAAGAATGTATCAAAAAAAAAAACAAGATAAAGCAACATCTAGAGAGACTGTACACATTCTTCAAATGCTCTGATGAGCTAGCAGACACATGTGGATGTTAGTGATGTAAACTCAAACAAGTCTTACTTAGACTAAAAATGCTAAAAACCCAAGGAAGTGCTAACATGAGACTTTCACGTGGATCTGACATTTGCCTCCAGTGATGGGCTCAGCGTGGGTCCCTGCTGAATCAAACCTTCCATAGGTGTGAAAATTGGAAGAAAAAAAAAAAAACCTCTTTGAAGGGGAAAAATGCAGCAATATACTCCAAGATTCTTGAAAATAAAGGTGTTCCCTTGCTGAAAATAAAACTCAGTACTGGAAATGTATCATAATGGAAATCGTCTTTATGAAGCAATATATGTTTTAGCATTATTCATATCATTCAACTATTGCAAATAATGTCAGCATTCAAGAAAGTAACAATTTTGCCTTGATAATCTGCAGCCACAACAGTAATGTTAAACCTAGGAACACAGATCAGATGAGGCATAGTGAAAAAAAATCTGAAATACCTGGCACAGAAAGGAGATGGAAGTGTGTGAGTGTGTGTGTGTATGTTTGGAGGTGACTGTGATTCTTTTAATATTTATTTTTTAATTTAGGGCCTTTTGCTTGTGAGGCAGTTACTCTACGACTGGAACCACACCGCTCGACTTCTGGTTTTTTGGTTAATTGGATATAAGAGCCTTCCTTCCTGCCTCCATCTTCAGATCTTAGCCTTCTGGGTGGCTAGGATTCCAGGCATGTGCCACCAGAGCCCTGCCTGTGTTTTTCTTTTATAGGAAGTAGACTAAGCACAGTGCGGGCATCTGAGGCAGAGCCCTGGAGCACAGAAGCTCAGCATGGAGGCAGCAGTGGGCACAGCCTGGTCCTGAGTAAGGTGAACTGTAAGGCAGTCCCTATTAGGTCCCTGCTGGCCCAGTGGATTCGCTTCCTGCCTTCCAGGTAACCTCGTTCTCCAGCTCCCAGACACAGCTGGGCCCCAGGAGCCAGAGTTCCCTCCTCGACCTCTGAGCAGCTTCTGGATTTACCCCAGGTTTATCTCCTCATAGTCTGTGCCTATCCCCCCCTCCCAGGGTTCTCTCTGTGCTTAGGATTCCTAAGTTCAACCTCCCAGGCAAAGCCCCCATACTGTGCCCAAACTCCAAGGTGGAACTCCTGGAGTAGGTGGTTTCAGCATTGACTGAGCGCCCAGCCCTACTTCCTCCATGCTCACCCACCACTGCAGCTTCTCCTGATATATCCACCTTTCCACAGGGTGCAGGAAGCTGGGGCGGGGGCTGGGAGTGCAGGTAAACCACCCTGCTCCTCCGGGGTGGATGAAGGGAAGACTGCAAGGGCCCGTGCCCCACCCCCTGCTCTTGCACATAGATCTCTCCCAGGAGTAAGGTCCCAGAAAGGAGGGACCCCATCTTTTCTAATGAACTCCCTAACCAAATGGAGTTCCCCAGGCTCGGTGCAAAGCAGCTTGCCACACACAAGTAGAAAGGTGGCAGCACAAAACTTCCCCGTCCTGGAGCTCAAAGGAGGACTCTTGTGGGACTGTGGGACCCAGTGTATGCAGGCAATCTCTACCACCCCTCATCTCCTCAAGAGCTGGATAGAGAGGAGGGGAGACAGAGAACTGAGGGCACACGGCCCCCAGTACAGCCCGCCTTCTACCCTGGGAGTGTCCCAGGCAATCCTGGTGACAGGGACTCAAGGCTGGCACACTCTCCTTCTCTCCCCACCCCCATTCTAGACTCTTCTTCGGGATCTTCTAGATGCTGTGGAATCCCACTGCACACCTACCACCTCGGGACCTGAGGGAGCACTGTCATTAGAGCCCCTCTACCAGCTATCACATGCTCAACAAATCACAAACCTCAAACAAGAGCCAAGGCAACCATTACATAACAACCAGGAAAACACAAAAGACAGGCCCTGCCCTCAAAACCAAGACTACTTCAGGACTCTAGCATGCACACGTGGACGCATGCTGCATTTACTCGGGACAAGCTGTGCTGCACAGCCATCAAGGCCTTGGACCCATGCTTGCCTCCCAGCAAGCCCTCACCCACAGAAGGGCAACATGGGGTAGATAAAGAAATCTTACATGGCTGGGAAGACAGACGGGGCTGGAAGAGCTGGCTTTACTTCCGAGCTGGGCCTTCAGCCAGGAAAGAGGGTTAGGCATACTCAAGTGAAAGTTCAGGGCGCCTCTGACAATGTTCCAGATGAGAATGATCAGGAAAGGAGCTTCAGCTGGGATGGGGAGGTGGGCGTAGCTCTGGTGTCTGCATAGTGGAAGGCCAGAATGAAGAGAGTCCAGTAGAACTAGGCGTCTGAGGATCCAGGGAGCTTCCAGAAGCTGTTGCACAGCAGAGATGAGAACAGATATCCACTTTCTCAACCCAAAACTCTACCTGCTCAGTACATTCTGCTCCCTTCCCAGCACACAGCCACTTGTCTACTGAAAAGACAAGGAGTTGAAGAATCAACTCCTTCCAAGGCTTCCTGACACTGATTTCCTACCCTTCTGCCAGAATGATGAATGGCTTTGCCCTCATGAGCACGCAGTTGTCTGGGTTCATGGAATCTGGTGACCTCCTCAACTTTACCAGACCCAAAGGAGGATTCCCTCTGAAGAGAACCCCGCGGCAGTCAGCGTGATCAGGATACCAGGACACCCATCAGAAAGCCCCATCTCCAGTGAATGGAGCCACTGTCGTCGCTCTCTGAAAGCTGGCAGAGCAAACTCTCCTAGAACTTGAACTGTATCTGCCATGCAGCAGGGCCTTCCTGGAAACAAGATTTGATTCATCTAGAGGGAAGGGGTACTTAAAGGTACTTTAGAGGCCTGAAAGCTTGCATTACAGTCAATGCCCGCTGGGTGGCACCTGCTGTTGCCTCAGCCCCTAGACAGATCTGGTGCCCAGCCAAATTTAAGATGTCTTGGTAGGAATAGAGATTCCCAATAAGAAAGACAGATTCTCTGCTTCCGAGGTTGTTTCTGGGCAGCTGCTGGTGTTTGCGGGGTCAACCCTTCCACCCAAGATAACCTGAACAGGCTAAAAGCTGGATGCCAGTGGCTCATACCTATAAACTTGGCTACTCAGGGCAGGGGGCTGGAAGCCTGCCCAGCAAGCAAGTCCGTGAGATTCTTCTCTCCAGTTAATCACAGAAAAAGCCAGAAGTGGAGCTGTGGGTCATATGGCCTTGAGCAAAAGAGTTCAGGGACAGTGCCCATCACAAGGCAGTCAGGAAATTCTCTCTCAGATCCCAGGTCTCATGGAGCAGAAACGGAGGAGCCCCCGCCTGTTGTGTGTCTTCCTCTTCCATACAAAGGAGCATTGGTGATCTGTGTCTACGAATGCAATGTTCCAGAGCCATTCACTTATGACAGAAGGAACACTGGCTAGCTGTGTTCCTCATGGGAGGACTGAGAACTGCCAGCCTAGATTTCCCACCCAGTGTGCAGGGCGGTTCAAAGCCAGCTACATGCCATATCGGCCTTCAAATGCCCCTCCGTATCTCACCTGGGCCTCTGGAGAGGTCCTCCTGCCGTATGAGTCTTGTTTCCCATTGGGCACCTCCCTCTTAGGCCACACAACTAAGCGCTAGGAGCCCCAGCTTCGTTTCCACCCCCCTCCCCCATGGAGCCTCCCTTCTGTGTTCTGCTCATGCCAAGCTGGGATAGTGAGAGCTGCAACATGCATCTGGGCAGCTCTTATGGTCTGAACAATTTTAGGCAGGGATCCAGTACCCAAGATTGCCTGGGGTCATTTACAGTTCTGCGTTAACAACTTAATAACCTATCTGGGGTTGCCTTGCTCTTGAATGGCCGTGCGAGACTAAGATGTCTCAGAGACAGAGCAGAAGGTGCCCCATAACTGGCCTGGGTGAACCCTGAACCCAAGGCACCAGCAAACCAACTCTGTCCCTGGAAGTACTTAAGAAGATCACAAGTCAGCACCCAGGTAGGTTCACGTACTTGGCCTCAACTTGAGGCACCATCACAGACTCGGGTCTGTGGCTCATAAGAAGGTCCTGGGCCTTGGATCACAGGGAGCAGAATGAGGGCCAGTGAGTCCAGCAAGCGAGGGGAGCCTGGAAGCACATTCTCCAGGAACACTGCACATCCCTCTCTCACCAAGTCACTCACCAAGCCCACCTTCACCAAGCTCTGCCCTGGGGAGATGGTCCCCGCTGGTCAGCACTGGTTCCTGGAGGTAGATGTGACGAGTTCTGCTGTCACCAGCCTCAGATATGTGCCCACAGAAGCCTGTGGAAGCTTCTGGGGGAACTGCATGATAACTAAGCAAGGGCCCTCAGCTAGAAGCTGAGAAGGCAGATGTAGAACCCCAATCCTAACCCTTTGCCAGAGCCAGATCCCCAGTGTAAGGACCCCAGCTCCCAGCAGATCGCTGGGTCATCTGAGACAGTCAAGAGTTCCCCAACCCAGCCAAGCCACCGAGGCTATTCTAGGCCAACCTGGGCCACCTAGGGAGACCCTGTCTCAAGCAAACATCCCTTTGGTGTAGTTTCTCATCAAGACCTTCTGCCATCTCAGACCTGGCCACAGTCCTGGAAGTCAGACCAAACATCTGCATGCTTCTTCCTGGGTGGGGAAGGAGTCCTTCACTCTCACCAGTTTCTAGAGTGACCATCAGTCAGTTGCTACTGGACACGCATTTTTTCCCAGAGTGCCTCCTGCCCTGTCTCCTAATTCTTCTTTAGCCAATGGTAAAGATGAACTCTCACTCTAACTCTCAATTGTGAGGGAGTTCGAAGCCCTCCACATAACTCACTGATGTAGAAACTGATGCCTGTGGCATCCATGCCAAAGAGGTGCATTCTCACGTGGGGTTCCCCATGGGACCCTACGATCCCAATGCTCCAGACAGCTGGGCAACGCAGAATGATATCCCTTGACAACCCCACATCATAAATATTTGCTAGGCTTGGCCGGGCAAACTCGTGCCTGACAGATGTTGTTTGATGACTTGGCACCAGTGTCCAGTGGCCTAGTCTGACAAATGGTAACTGGCAACTGACAACAAGAGGAAGCAGGGCAGCCTGGCATGAGCTGGAGTTTTAGCCAATCATTAGTCGTATGACTCCAAGAGTCCTCTTCTGCTCCTGCCTCACCTTCCCCTGCAGAATAAGGACAGTGGCCTCATATAAAGTCACTGAAGACTTCACAAGTGTCCATCAAACATTCTATATGCAGACTTCCTGGCTGGGGAAAAAAGTGTCTCACTCCTAACCAACCCCCCCAAAGGACCCCATTTTGTGACCCCATTTTACCTTCCCCTTTCTATCATCAGATTTTAAATCCTCCTCCTCCTGCTCTTCCTCCTCCTTCTCCTGTCTTCTTCGGTCCAGCTTCCCTCTTCCCAAAGCTGACTGGAATGGGGTTCCATAGAACTTATATCTTAGGACAGAGTTGGACAGAAGCAAAATCAACACAGGACCAGAAGGGGCTCAGATCACTAGTACCTTTCTAGCCAGGGTGACTTGAGATAGTTGACCCTTGGAGGCCTCTTACAGAGCCTTGGCTGACCCTCCACTTCCATCCTCAGAGTCACCTTTTCTGTCTGACCTCAGTCTATCGAGACAGGTTCTCCTGGGTGCTGTGCAGCCAGTGCTCTTGTGTGAAGGAGAGAGGAGGAAAGAGCAGTCCCTGCCTCACTGGGCATCCATAACACAGAACAGCTGCCCAGAAACATCTCTGCCCTTCTCCAACGCTCCAATGAACCACCTGCAGAAAGCTGCCCTCTGAGCTGACCGTACAGGGCCCTGAGATCAGCGCCCTGTGGTCCAAGCCACCAGCTCCAGGCCCATTCTGTTCTCTCTTCTCCTGGGACTCTTGTTTGCAGAAGCTTTGGATGCATTGCTGGGTGAATTCCGACATCTCTTTGGCCATGAATGCCTGGCTCTCACCCATCAACCTTGTCTAGTGTCTGGCTATGCTAATTTCCAGGCATTTTATGAGACATTTCACAAGTCTGATTATCCTTCTAGAAGGAAGACGTCTTAGAAGAAAGCTTACATGGGCCCAGAAATGTTGGTCTTCCTGCTTCAGTGTCTTCTTCCACTCCAGGCCCATATTGAACTGAGGCCAGAGAAAGACTCTTGATCATCAGGCCTAGATTACAATGACTAGGATGAGCCAGAAGTTCTGGATATTGGTAGAAATTTTAAAGAAGGTGTGTTGCTTGAGACACACCCCCTCCCACTACCCATGTTCTCCCTAAATTAGAGAACCCAAAGATCCTGGCTGTGATCCTAGATGGCTGCAGTGTGACTGCAGTGCCAGCACTGCCCACGATGACCCAGTAAATCATCCTGTGCATGACACGAGATGCTAAGTGTCAGTGCATGCAACCAAGCTCACACCACTACCCCGCTGCCTTGTGGGTAGGGTGCTTAGTTCAGAGGTCTTGGCCTTCCTCATAGAAGGGATAATTCACAGCTCTCCACAGAAATCTGGGTAGCTCAATATGTGATTGGTGAAATTAAGTAACAGACCTAAGGGACACTGTCTAGCTCCTCAGCAATACACCAATTAGCAAGGAGGAAGTAGAGGAGCAAGAACAGCCATCACATCTGGAGTCATTAGCAGAGAGGAAAAAGAACGGATTCGGGACCCACCCACCCTATGCTCTGCCAGGACACGACCCAGTCCTGAAGGGATGGGCCCAGCCCTGAGGGCTGTCCAGGAAGTCTGAACTCTGTAAGAAGCATGAACAGCCCCATTCTGTAGCCTGACTCCTCTTCCTTTGGAGCCTAACTTCTCGGGAAGATAGTTCTGTCCTGCTTTGTTCACAAAGCTCAGCTTGTCCTTCTTCCAATGAGTATTTTTCAGTGATGTCCCCAAGATCAGCCTCACCCCTCACATACCCCCAACAAGGTTTAGCTCAAGCCTGAGTTCACAACACACCATCTGACATAAGAGCTAATGGCTTAGAGGTAGGCCTCTTGCTTGGGGCCCTTCCTGGCCAGGTCTTGAAGCAGTCTTGGAGGAGGGTGGTAAAAATGTTCCCCTTGAGTCCAGTTACCAAGCTGGCCTCCTTTCCAGACCATGCTGTAATGGACCAAGGCTTCAGCTCGACCCACACTCTTTCCTGGCCCATGCAACTGTCTCAGAAGGGCCATGTTTCTCCCTGTAAAAATGGGTGGTCCAGCTCATTAACCTAGCTGAGCATCAGGTGTTGGTTAGTTTCAAGGGGGTGGGGGGGTCTTCTGGCCTCAGTGGTGAAGAACTCTGGCTGCCTAAGACCTTGTAGGAGCCCAGAGGCTTCGAGATGCTGGCTTCTCCTCACTGAAGCTTCAGTTCACTCTCAAGATTTACAAACACTAGCTCCATGAAACACAAGAAACAGTGCAAAGAACTAGTCTACTTAAGAGCACCTTTACGAGGGGCCCTGAGAAGATGGGATTTGCATGTCATATAGCTAAAAAAGTGAAAGGCTTTATGTATGAGTATAATCTGACAGGCCTAAGTCCTGACAGGAGAAAACGGCACTACGAATAAGAGGCTGGCCCCAGAGCTACCTCAGTGGGTGAGCTCTGTGCCAGTACTAGGAGCAGAAGCATGGCAGCCTGGTCTAGCTGTAAAAGAAATGGCCACATACGCTGGAGTCAGGGCCTTGTCACCTCTTCCAGAATGGGGGGGGGGGGTCCTCCCTTAATGACTCTACATGTGATGACTGAGTTCCTGTTTCCTCTTCTCCTTCCTAGCTACTAGATCTGTAGGTACCTGAGAAGCTAGACAATGTAGAATCTGCCTAATCTCTCAGGAAGATAGTTCTATACCATTTATACTACTTGTACAAGCCCAGCTACTTTCATACGCTCCACCGCTCCACCTTACCCCACCCATCCATGTTTATCTCAATCCCGAGATGGTTGTTGTTCACAAAACACCAGCTGACAGGAGACCTAAGGCTTAGAAGGAGATTTCTTGCTTGAGGCTCTTCCTGGCCAAGTCTTGCTGCTTTCTGGTGCCATTACTGGGGTCTCAGTTCAGGGCCTTGCCCTTTCACTTGGCTGTTTTGCTTGAGCTCTACCACTTGAGCCATACATCCATTTCTGTATTTTTGTTGGATAACTTGGGATTAGAGTCTCACAGACTTTTCTGTACAGGCTGGCTTCCTACTAGGCTCCTCAGATCTCCACCTCCTGAGTAGCTAGGATTATAGGCCTGAGCCACCAATGCCAGGCTTTGAAGCAGTATAATGTTAGGACTCAAGACAGTCCTAGCATCTACCTTCCCACCCAGCTAACTGTCCCCCACACTAGGGTTGAATGATTTCCCCAAGGAGTAAGGATAAAGGATTAAACTCATACCTCAGCCCTTCTCTTCCCTGGCTTCCCTGGAGGTATTTTTCATGCAATGCCTGTATGTCTCGTTTCTTTCCACGTAAATCTTACCTAGCTACCGTACCAGCTCAGACTCTCCAGTGGGTCTACTTCTACCACCATCCAGAATCTGTTCTACTTCTGAAACTGTGCTGGGGCACTGTGTCCTTCTCCCCAGGCTGTATTCTCCTACCAGTCCTTCCCGAGAAGCCCAGGATCACCCTCCCATCTGCCTATATGAGCAGTGAGTTCAACTCACTGTTAACTGTGTGTGTGTGTGTGTGTGTGTGTGTGTGTGTGTGTCTGTCTGTTGCTGGGCTTGAACTCTAGGTCTGGGTACTGTCCCTGACCTCTTCAGCTAAAGGCTAGTGCCCTACCACTTGAGCCACACCACTACTTATGGTTTTTTGGTGGTTAAAGTCTCGCAGACTTTCGTGTTCGGGCTGGCTTTGAACCATGATCCTCAGATCTCACCTATAATCCTGTGTAACTAGGATTACATGCAGAAGCCACCGGCGCCCAGCCACTGTTAACTTCCAGCCCTTCTGAGACCAAGGCTGGGCATGAGTACTCATGAAGTTTGTTTCTGTGAGATGTGTACCCTTTGAACAAGTTCCTTTTGCCTTGAGCTAAATCTGAGTAGGTTTTTGACCCTTGCAGCTAAATTTGTCCCAAAACAGGAATTGGCTCTCCTTGATGGCTAGGTCACTTGCCTTTCTGTGTCATCTCATGTCCAACTTCTAGGTACGAATTAAAGTAGAACAAGGCAGACTGGGCATTCCTATGGTGACCAATGCTCCACAATAAAAGGGATGTGAATGAGGCCGGTAGACTCCCAGCCAGCCCCAGGGCTATGGGCTCCGTTCCACCTCCACTGCCAGGCCTCACAGATGGAAACCTGCCCTGGCACCAGGCACCCATCACCCAAGCCAAGCTAGCTTAAATTAGGGTTCTATGAGTCCAGAATAGACCCCTTGTAGGAACTTCTGTCCCCTGTGGGACAGAAGAGAGGAGCAAGACTTTCCATGAGTCAAGGAAATTCCCATGGTACAAACTGAGAAAGTGATGGGTGAGCCAAAACAAGCTGGTAATCCTACAGAAACTTAAGTAAAATGAACGTGGGGCATCTCCCAAGTTTGCAGCTAAGTGAACATCCTGAGTGCCTCTTTTAGTAAAGGAAACAGCATCAGTCTTGAAGGAATAGCATACAGCTTTGACACAGATACATGGAAAAATCACAGGCTTTCTAGAAGTTTCTCTAGCAAGTTCTATTTTTTCTTCCCACAGCTACTCCCAATAGATTGCCCTGTAGCTCCTGTTGTGTATGAAATTACCACTCTGCTTCCTGTATTTGTAAATCTGATTATAACTAGCATTTCAATGGGTAGAAGTGAGGGGAGGAGGGTGTTCAATGTGCATTTTCTCCCAAACTTCCTTGCAATTGCTCTTTCCTGATAGCACAGGTTATCATCTCTGTCCTGAAATGACATCCTGACTGCCTCGAGGATTTGATTTGGGTCCCCCTAACATTCTCCGCTGTTAGGTTTCTGGGCCTTTGTGCAGTTTTTCACAGGGCTGAGCCAAAGCTTCTAACCCAGGAAGAAATCCTGACTTCATATCAGGGACCATGGAAGAGGGTAAACTGATACTTCACTAGAAAGCACTATTGTTCTTCAATGGAGTGAAATGGCCTCAATCCGGGTCATTATTCCGTTCTTAATCTTTAATCCAGAACCTCCTCCCTCTCTTTGTCCACCTATAAAATAAGGAATCATGGACTAGAGAAATCTCATCTCTTCCCAGCTTAAGTATTCTGTGCTTCCGATTTAAAAAAATAATTGTGTGTGCATTAAGCAATTCAAAAGGAATTACGTCTGGCAATTTGAAAGCTAGCAGCCAGCCTAAGGAGGAAGAGTGTTCGGGGCAGGGACAGTCTGCGCCCCAGCCCAGGACGCTGCTGAGGCATGAATTGATGATGATGGAACACAGCAGAGATTTATGAGAGCTCTTGAGTAGGAAGTCCGAGGAGGCTATACATTAGTCATGTCTGAGATTCCTTCTCACTGATACTGCAAGCCAGAAAAGCCAGCTCGGCCACTGTCCAGATGCAGGACTCATTGATCCAGGAAAAAGAAGGGAGCCAGCATTGCTTTATTTTAATAGCAAATAAAAATGACTTTTTTTTTTCCAAGGGGTGGTGGGAGACCACAAAAAAATAAAACCTATTGGAGACAAGACTTCTGGATCAACTCAGGCTGGGATAACAAAATTACATGGGACCCATGGTCTCCAACGTTAGAGAAGAAGTGTAACACTTGTCAAAATCCCAAACCCAGGCAAATGCTGGTGGCTCACACCTGTAATCCTAGCTACTCAGGAGGGTGACATCTGAGGATCATGGTTCAAAGCCAGCTTGAGCAGAAAAGTCTGTGAAACTCTTATTAACCACCCAAACTCCAGAAATGGAGCTGTGGCTCAAAGTGGTAGAATACTAGCCTTGAGCACAAAAGCTCAAGGATAGCTCCTAGGCTCCCCCCCACCACCACCACCGCCCAAATCTCAAATCCCTGAGATCTCTGAAAACAAGGGGTTGAGGGGAGATTTACTCTAGCTGCCATGTTCTCCTAATGAGTCCTCAAACACTTGCTCAGAGAAGGTAGGAGAGAAGAAACTGACAGATTCCAGGACAGCTATCACCCTACACTTGCAACTGGCCAAAAAGAAAGGGCACATAACCAATACGGCTCCTGACTTGAATAACATCCATAGGATGAAAGTGTACGATTAGATGCTAATGAATGACTCTCAGACTTGAGCATGTATCCGAATCTCTAGGGGACTTGTTTATCGGATGGCCAGGTCCCACTCCGGGGAGTCTCATCTCTAACAACTTCCTAGGTGCTGATGGTCCATAGATCTTGCTTTGAGAACCAGTAAGACAATTAAGGCTTTCCATTCCTTAGTGTACTACCTGGGGGCCAATTAAATTCTGACTCAGGGGCTCTGGACCAGGACTATGTATCTCCTTCTTTCTTTGGTGCTGGAGATTATGACTGCAAGGTCTCACATGTACGAAACACACACACTCACTGAGCTACACTTCCAGCCCTAAAGTCTTCACTCCTACCACAGCCTGTGTCACAGGTCCAATTTAGTAGCCAAGATGCTCCGGCTACACCATTGGTCCAGTGAAAACTGGAAGATGAGTGGGATTTATATTAGTGAGAAAAACTTAGTGTTTGTTGTTGGAATTTGGGCTGTGTCTTGATGTGCAAGATTTACATAAATGAGGGAAGGGTGTTCCTGCAGAGAACACCAAGGAACTTAGCAAGAATGGAAGAGAACAAGAGTAAGTGAATGTTATTTGAAATAGGATAGGGAAGGGGGAAAACAAGATGAGGGATGGGGTGGGGGGAGGGAAATGGGGACCAAGACAAGAGAAAGGGTATCAATGTTTGTGAAGTAATGCACCTTCTATCTGGTGAATATAATGTAACCCGTCTATTAATAAGTGAACATTGCCATGTGCCATTAGCTTATGCCTGTAGTCCTACCTACTCTAAGACTCCAAGCTGAGAATCATGATTCAACACTAGTCAGGGCCGGAAAGTCCATGAGATTCTTATCTCCAATTAACCAAAGAGCTAGACGTGATGCTGTGGCTCAGTATCAGCCTTGAATGAAAAAGCTAAAAGATAGCACCCAAATCCTGAGTTCAAGGCCCAGTACCACTGAATATGAACACTCAGACATGAAGTTGACACTGGCCATGTCGCATGCTGGGGTGACAGATCTAGGCCTGGGGCTCTACATGGAGATGCCTTGCTCTGTTTTTCTTCACTCCACCCTCCTCATTCAAGAGACTGGTCTAAGTCCAATAGTCTACTGGCAGCTGGTCTTCATGATGGAAATAATTATTGTTCTGAGAGCCCCAGACTGACAGCTCCCAATCCTGTCTGCTCAGCCAACTTGGATAATTTTTCACCTGGCTTGCTAGTAATGGTTTGTTGTTTGGCAGTCTGAAGTGACTCCTACTTTTCTTTTCCAATCTCAAGTCAGAGGAGCCTCCGTTCTCCAAGACTTGAGTATCTCAAAGCTATGCGGGGTGGGTATGAGTTTCTCAGCAGGCCGCCAGAGCAACGCAGCAGGCTTTGTATGGTGCTTAGTCATGGGTTCCTCTCCTGATTCAGCTAAGGTCATAACAAAGTAAAAACTTTAAAAATGCAGTTCCCTCTTCTCCTCTACCCTAGAACTCTTTCATTTACAGGCTCATTTCAACAAAAGGTCCACCTTGTATCCAATATCTTGTATCCAATATGTATGTAGGTGTAAGAACACAATGGCATGTGCAAAAAGTCTTCACCTGAAAACCTGAACAAAGATTTCTCTGGGACTGAGTTTCCTAGCACTGCCATAGCTAAGCACCCCAGTTCTCTCACCATTCTGAAGAATGGAGGTCAAAAGTCAATGGAGAAGGCAGGATGAGACTTCTTCCAGAGCATCCACGGAGGGTTCTCCTTGTCTCTGCTCCCGGCTGCCTCACACTGCCTTGGCTCCCAGCACTGTGAATCCAGCCTCTGCTAACTTCACAAGGTGTTCTCCCATGATCCTCCCAGTAGATCGGGAGCCCATTGACTCCATCAAATTCCACTCCATTCACAATAGGATCACATCCAAGATACCTATGGTTGAGTTGGACATGGATCCTTTTGGTGGTGGTGTGTACAATTCAATCATGGGCATCTGCTATAAAGCCATATTTAAGCAAAGTCTCAACTAGGAAATTTGAAGGAATGGGAAAGGTGGTAGAATATTATGGAAAGGGCAACATTGATCAAGGTACATTGTACTCAAACCGATGTTGAAATGTAACTCCCCTATAGAACTACTTAAAGACAGTTTTAATTTTCTTAAGTCTCTACTGAACTTGATTAGTCCCCTAATAGAACATTTTCCCTCTAAATTAAACTAGAAGCATAAAAAGTTAACTGCAAATTGAGCCCTATCCTCAAGGTCAACTGAGCAGTGGTCAAATACTTGGTTACCCATGCCTTTTAGCTAGCAATCAACCTGCAAAACCCAAATAGCCCATTGAGCAAATTCTGGAAATTAGATTCTTAATCTCTGCCACCTATTCAAGGCCTTTCCATTTGCCATACACAGCAGTTGTGGGGTAGAGGCTAACGCATGAGCAGGACAAGAGCCCTGGTTCAGTCCTGCACTGCTCACCTGACAAAACATGGTACCATAGATAGAAAAAACAATAGAGAGCCCTGAAGTAGTGACTGGGATTTAGGCAAGGTGGTCAGAGAAGGATCGGGTTGTCTCAGGGGCAACCAACACTGCTCCAGTGAGATCTTGGCTTCTTCAGGAGTCCAGGGCCACGAGTTCACCTTGCTCTGGAGGCTGTGTCAAAACAGACTTTCAGGGAGTACAAAGAAAGGACTTGCCCTACACAGGCATGGCATGACTCTTGGCCTTCACCAGTAAGACGTAAGATAAAAAACTGCTGGATGGGATCTGTACTGAGGTTAGCACTGAAGTGTTTGCTGCCGAGTACACTCAGATTAGAGTCAGGTCTAAAATCCTGGGCAGTGGAAACTCCCATCAGCTACAGGGCAGAACCCAGAGCTCAATTTCAGCCATGCTAAGTTTGCACCACATAAATTCTGTAATCTTCAAAAGAGTTTTATAATTAAGTGGAAATGAGTTTGAATAAGTGTGATGCCAAAAGGATACATTCCGAGGTATTCTTGGTACAATCTAGTCAAAACTGCCTGGAGAGAATAGTCTCTAGAGGGTAAGAAGAACTGAAGATAATTTTTTAAAGATGTGACTGGCAAGAGTAGGGAAGGGAGCTTTTAACTCTTGGATGTTAGTTGTGCTGGTTGGAAGTGGTTACCTTGGAGAGGCATGCGGGGAGTGCATCATACTATGTGCTTATTAATTTCTATGCTTTTCAAATTATTACTGAATCCATGTACTCACGTCACACAAAATGTTGACACTCTTCTTAATGTGGTTTAAAAGTTGTAAGTCTAAATTCAAGCATTGTTGGTTCATACCTGTAGTCCTAGCTACTCAGGAATCTGAGTAGTCCAAAGTCAGTCTGTGCAGAAAAATCCATGATACTCTTATTTCCAATTTAGTTTTTAAAAAGCCAGAAATAAGAACATGAGATTCTGAGCCCAAATTCCAGTCCTTGCATAAGCAGAATGAAGTATATTTTTGTTCCTACATATAAATGTTCAGGTAATAAAGGACTCAAAGAATGAGGGTCTTTTGCTTCTCATATTCCTATGTAGTTTTTGCTGTTAAAAGTGCTTTTTACATGTATTTTAGTTTAAGGTAAAGGCTTTCCTTCTATTTTACTTCAGCCAGTGCTCAATTAAAACTCAACACAAGCCAGGTACTGGTGGCTCATGCCGGTAATCCTAACTACTCAGAAAACCAAGAGCTGATACTGGAGTCAAAGCCAGACAGGGCAAGAAGTTCATGGAGCTGTGGTTCAAGTGGTACAGAATCAGCCTTGAGCAAAAAAGCCAAGCGACAGCATGAGGCCCTGAGTTCAGATCCCAGTACTAGCAACACATTTTTTTTTTGCTAGTCCTGGGCCTTGAACTCAGAGCCTGAGCACTGCCCTTAGGCTTTCTCAAGGCTAGAGCTCTACCACTTGAGCCACAGCACACTTCCGGCTTTTTTTCTATGTATGTGGTACAAAGGAATCAAACCTGGGTCTTCGTGCATGCTAGGCAAGCACTCTATCACTAGGCCAAACTCCCAGCTCCTAGCAATAAATTTTTTAAAAGCCTCAATACAAACTGTGGCATATTTTAAAGAAATAGAAACTTTCCTACTAGAAATAATATGTGACCTTATAATGGTAAGCACTTTTTGAGGTATTCATTTTTTCAATATTGCTAAAATATGAAAAAAAATTACATAAGACTTATAAGAATATAGAATATAAACATGATGTTTATTCAATGATGAAAGAACCACAGGGATGGCTAAGACAAATTCTGAAGAGTGGGTATTTATTGACAATAAAGAAGGATTTAGGAACAGAGCTGCCAGGTTACATGCAAAACTGTTGGTGTTGTTTAGGACAATAAAACCTTTGGGTTTTCTTTTCTGCCAAACAGATTTCATTTGCATGCCTCCTGGGCAAAACCCCACAAGTTACACATAACCTCAGAGTCTGGGCCCCATGCAAGACTAGAATTAATGGTGCTTGGGTGGGTCCACTAAGACTCTGATCACTGTGATTTTGAAGGAACATGCTATCTTGGTTGGATGCTTTTCCTTAACATATGATACAAATTTACATATTGGCAGCCATGGCTTTCAAGTTTCTAAATAAGAGTTTGCCCTTAATATTAATCTTCTTTTCACCATCTTTCCTGTCTGTTTTCAATCAGGAAGGAAAAATCACCAACAAGTGTTTCTAGCATCACAATCACATTCCATTATAAAAATGAAATAAATTTTAACACTGTTTTCATACTCACTTTGATGGATACTAAAATATTTTATGAGCAACTTATATGAGCCACTAAATTTTTTTTTAACAGGATAAAAAAAACGGTCTACATATCTGCTTTGA
Organism: Megascapheus bottae; assembly: GCF_031878675.1. NCBI lineage: Eukaryota > Metazoa > Chordata > Mammalia > Rodentia > Geomyidae > Megascapheus > Megascapheus bottae. The sequence continues at coordinate 71,938,221 of NC_143515.1, read as the reverse complement.
GCTAATGCCAGGCCAGCAATAACAACAAAAAAATCAATTGATTCTAATTGCAGTTTCAAATATTTATATGGATTTTGAACATAATTTGGGGCAAGTTGCTGAATTTTTCCACCTCAGCTTCCGTGAAAAAAATTTTTAAATCCTTCTTTACATCATTACTGCATGCCTGACTATGTGCTGGCAAACAAGCCTGGGGTAATACAGTTGTACTCTGATTTTACTGTTGTATGAATACTTCCAGGCTATAATTTGTAGGGTTTTTTTTAACCTTTTTTAGGATTTTTTTAAATCATCTATTTTTTTTGCTACATGTATTTGTGTTTTTACCTTATTACAATTCTTTAAAGCATGAACTGATTTTTTTTATCAGTGACTTTTTTTTCCAAGAAACAAAGAATTATATTTACAATCCTTTTCTTTCTGTCAACAGTGAACTGGTATCATGTAAACCATCAACTGTACCAACTCTCCCTCTTGCCTCCTATCTGTGCCAAATGACATGCTTAACTGGAATCCCATTGTCAGAAATACAGAAAATGTTAAAAATCTTAATTTGTATAGAAAGTGTTAAAATTACAGTCTTAGCTCACAATAGCAACTGTTCAGTCTGCTTCTTACCAGGCTTGAGAAGTCAAGGCGTGTGTTTGTCATTTTTTGCAGCATGCTCTGTTCACACCAACAACCCAACAAATCCTCATCATACTTACACAGACACATTATCTTCTCTCCTCAGCACACGGTTCTACCTGGGACCACAGAGCTGGACAAAGCCAGAAGAGATGGCATCTTCAATGTTTCTTTGCATGTGCTAGTAACATGTTGGCAGCCTTTCCCAAGGTGCTTTCCTGGGTTTAAATTTTTATTTTTTTATTTTTTTTATTTATTTATTTATTTTTTTTGGCCCCTTTCTCTTTCTGGCCCCGCTCGCTCCGGCCCGGCTAGGCCCCCTTTCTAGCTCTGGCCCTGCTCGCTCCGGCCCGGCTAGGCCTCCTTTCTAACTCAGGCCCCGCTCGCTCCGGCCGCTCGCTCTGGCCCCGCTTGCTACCGCCCGGCTCGCTCCAGCTTGCTCCTGGCCCCGCTCGCTCCGGCCCTGGCTCGCTCTGGCGCCGCTCGCTCCGGCCCGGCCAGCTCTCGCTTGCTCCTGGCTCTGCTCGCTCCGGCTCCTTCTCGCTCTGGCCCCGCTCGCTCCGGCCCTGCTCGCTCCGGCCACCACTCAGTTGGGCTCTGTTCACTTCAGCTCAGCTCGCTTCTTTCGCTCTCTGTCGCCGTCGCAGTCCTGTCTCTGCCACTTTTTCCGGTTTGGTTGTGTCTCGTCTCTGCTACTTCGGGCTTGGTTGTGTATGTGGGATACCGAGGAATCGAACCCGGGTCTTTGTGCATGCTAGGCAAGCACTTTAACCGCTAGGCCAAACTCCCGGGCCCGGGTTTAAATTTTTAAAAGTATTCTTTGCATGCAAGATGATCAAGCTTTAAAGCTTGATAAATGAATTTTGTAAAATGGTGCTAAAATCTTGAATACAATGCTGTAAAAAAGCATTTACCTATATACTTCAAATGAATGAATTGTATCTCAATGAATCTGTTCTTTTAATCCATCAAGAAACCAGTAAACAGGGGCGGAGAGTTTGGCCTAGTGGTAGAGTGCTTGCCTAGCATACACGAACACCCGGGTTCAATTCCTTGGTACCACGTACATAGAAAAAAAAAGCCAGAAGTGGTGCTGAGTGGTAGAAAGTCCAAGAACAGTGCTCAGGCCCTGAGCTCAAGCCCAGGACTGGCAAAAAGAAAAAAAAAAAAAAAAGAAAGAAACCAGTAAACATTCATACTGTAACAGCTGACTGCTGACTTTACTTTTACTGTTGTTGCCAGTACTGGAGCTTGAATGCAGGGCCTCACATCTGCTTGGCTTTTTTTCTCAAGGCTAGCACTCTACTATTTGAGTTATACCTCCACTTCCCAGACTTGCTTACTTCCAATTGTCATTAGAGACATTTGTTTTTATGGTTCAATTGACTTTTCTATCTGTGAGAGTATCTATGTCTGGATATTGTGAGATAAAATGGAATTCTTGAGAGCTGAGCAAAATTATCATAAAGATTTTTTTATTATTTTCAGGGACAAACTGGAGTCATTAAATATAAGACATTTAATTGCCTAAAATCTTGATTTAAATTCTTAAGGTGACTAGACTGCAAAGATGTAGACCCTGAGACAAGAGTCAGTATAAATGGTGAATGGATATCTTCTGATTGGTGGGAATAAACTACATTATTACACTGTGGAGAAAGATACATGAATGACCTGTAATGGCAGAAGATCAAGACGGCTTAGAGTAGAGGTGCCAGAGAAGGCCAGAAAATCAGGAAATATTCAGAGAAGAGCCAGTAGATAATGGCGATAACTTGTAAGCTGAGTTTGCTTTTCTACCAGCTGCACTGTAGTTTGCTACCACAAACTCAGTCTGTGGGCCTCATTCAGTTCCAGAGTTTCCGAAGAAGACAAATAGCCCCATGCTTCTGAGTTTAGAATAACTTTCTAAATTCAAAAAGTAACTTCAGTCCATTCATTCCATTTTACTATACTTGGTAAAAGATAATTCTTGTAACAAAGCAAAACTCTTTTCTGCTTTGATTTTACAGAGGAAAATAAAATGAGAAGACAATACAGTTTGGGTACTTTTCTAGTAGATAAAGGAAAAAACAAAAAAAAAATGAAATGTAGGCCAGAAGAACAATAGAAAATAAAAGAATATCTTGAAGGCAAACATCAAGGGTATGAGTTAGCCAAGAAACTTGGAATCTGAATGTAATGCTTGAAGAAGATAAATGGAGTAAATGCATTATTCTTTACTAATTCTAGTAACAAGAGGAAGATTAGTGTCTGGTCACTAAACTTTGGTGATTTTTTTTTCACAGAAATGAAAAATTTTTGAATAATGAAACAAGCAAATAAAATTAAAATTTTAACAAGTTTTACTTTCATATTATATCTGCTGCCAGCCAAAAGTTAAGAGAAAAGATGAGCCAAAAGAAAATAAAGCTGTTTAAATATTATTTATTTAATTCTCTGAACAAAATGATTTTTAAAGCTCCCCAAAGACCTAAAGCTATTGCACACAAAAAAAAAACAAAAAAAGATTTCTTAAAAGGGATATTTGGGGGCTGCGAGTTTGGCTTAGTGGTAGAGTGCTTGCCTAGCATGCATGAAGACCCAGGTTCAATTCCTCGGTACCACATACATAGAAAAAAAGCCAGAAATGGTACTGTGGCTCAAGTGGTAGAGATCTAGCCTTGAGAAAACCCAAGGACAGTGCTCAGGCCCTGAGCCCAAGCCTAAGACTGGCAAAAAAAAAGGGGGGGGGGGATTTTTTGCTTCCATACAACTCTATAAATCCTTTTAAAAGATATATCCAACAAACAGATAAATCATATTAGAAAATGTGGATGATTCTAGAAACATAAGGGACTTTGTGTTTCTGGCTACCAAACTTAGTTTTCTCTTTCTATTCCTTTACTTATCACAGATAAATCATATTAGAAAATGTGGATGATTCTAGAAACATAAGGGACTTTGTGTTTCTGGCTACCAAACTTAGTTTTCTCTTTCTATTCCTTTACTTATGACAAGCTCACATTCTGGCTGGTTTTTCAGCTGTGATTTGTGAACTGCAAGCAGGCCACATGCTTTATCTGCTTCCAGAGACCATGTTCACTCAAAGGACCCCTAAGCTAATGGTGACTGCAACTGTAGTCTGGGTAGGGTACCTCCTCTGGAGATACCAGGCAAACACCTTTTTTCCTCTCTCCCGAGGGGTATCCTTTCCACTCCACAACAGCCTTCCCACGGCGGTCATAAACCAGGTTAGGAGAGCTCCAGAGAAGGGTCTGTCACTTTGAAAGCCAAGCCACAACCATAAGACATAGATGGGACATGTTGGCTTTGGCCTTCTTTCTCCCCATGCTCTTCCCAGTTCTTAAAACTCAGAGCGCAATCATTTGTTGGCAGCACCCAAATAAAACAAAGCTTAAGTTTCCCATTTCTATGTTTTTGTCCATTCTGCACCTCCCTGTCCACCCTCACACCCTCAGTATAAAGCACCAAAACAGTGCTTGGCTTATAAGAAATATCCAGCCACTGCTGACTGTGGCAACAAAGACCATTATTACGGAGAGACAGAAAACGACGACCAATACCTTCTCGAGAAAACCAAGTACGGGTTAAATTCTTTCTCCTGAAGGACATGTGTTTATTTTTAAGTCTGAGAGTTCTGTCTCTCTAACCCAACTGCATGAAACTCTCAGAGGAAGTACTGTGAGAACACGGGTAAATGTCAGAATGACACGACTCAACAAAACCTGGCTGGCTATACAGACTCACAAATTAACATCGACACTTTCTGGAAATAACTAGAAATTTTGAATACGGACTCGAATGGAAGAGATTATAGAATTGCTAATTTTATTAAAAGTTTTCATGGTATGGTAGCTATAAAGGGGTGTGTCTATTTTTGAAAGATGTGGGCTGAAATATTTAAGGGGGATATGTGATGGCTGTATTTTATTCTCAAATGGCTCAACAACAAGTTATATTTTTAAATACAGATAAAAAGAAAATATTTCATAATGCTAACTGATTAATCTATAGGTCTTGATTGTACTATACTTTAAACTGTAGATCAAAAATTTTAAAGTTGGAAATAAGGTAGAAAAATGAAAAAGATTTATTGGAGAAAATATTACACATTACTTGAGGTAATTTACTGTAAATACATATATTTATACATTAATAATTTATACTTTGTAAAACGCACATCTATTTGACATAATTTCTAAACCTGAAATTAACAATTAGTTCATTAATTCCTTCATCTTAAATAGAAAACAAAGCAGCTCAATACTTACTTAAAATCTGAGCCAATCATCTGTAGGTATAGAACTGTGAGTTAACATTTCAATTAAGTTAAAAATTTCAATAACTATTTCCAATTCTTCTTTGTTTTTCTTCTTTGTCTAGGATAGTCTGTTTTAAGCTCAAAGCAGCATCTTGAAATCCAGGATTTAAGTCTAATACCTTCTTAAAATCTTTCAAAGCATCATCGAAATATCCTGTGACAACACCAAAAAAAAAAAAAGGAGAGAGAGAAAATCTAAGTATCTAATATATTACTCACAACAAAGTTTAAATACACATACTTTTAGATTTGCAAACATTCAAACACCCCTATGAAGGAAGCTTTTTCCTTTTAATAATGATGCAGAGATAAGTATATCAAAATAATTTCCTGTGTGATTACAGAACAACTAAGTTTATACCTAAATTTAACTCTGGAGGGCTACAGTGTGGCAAAGCAACTGCCTAGCATAGGTAAGATTCTGGGTTTCATCCTCAGCATAGAAAAAAACAAACTTTAAGTAAATAAAATCAGCTATGAGTTTCTTTATACAAGTTAGTAGAGGAGTAGCATCATAAAACTTCAACGAACTTGTTTACACAGTTTCAGTACAATTGAGAAATAGCTGGATTTTGTTTTCATTTTAATAAGGAATAGCATCCACCGTCTCTTTAATCCAGTGTCGCCTGTGTCTCCAAAGCTGTTCACTCAGGAAAGTGTCACAGGTACTGTCAGCATTACCCTCATTTTGTACAGACACAAGTAATAGGGTCACCCCACTCCTGCGTTACCCCAATTCCCACCCCAGTGCGCCACTGTGATCTACACTGCCTAACAAAAGCCCTAAAGTACATTCAGGTATGCTTCCTTTGTTCTAAGCTATACACCTAAATTTCACATTACTTTAAAATTTGATGATTACTCTTTTTCATAGCTGTTGATAGTTTAGAAAAAACAGAACAGTTGGTGGGAAGGGGGGGAGCAAAAAATTAAATTACCAAAAAAAAACCCCTTCTTACCCAGTCTATAGAGTATCAACCCTCTGTTGTAATAGGGAACTTCAAAATTGGGTTGGACTCCTATGGCCGCTGTGTAGTCATCCATGGCTTCGTAAAACTCAACCCTGAAGTACTTGATTTGCCCCCTGTTGTTATATGCAGTAGCCAAATCCTCAGGGCAGCATTTGCTTTAAACATAAAAGTTCACATTAAAAACATTGCGTTATGCCGGCTGTGGAGGGCAGCTGCCCCTGCTGCAGACCTGAAGATCTCTACGACTCCCTTCCCCCACCCCCATCTCACCCGGCCCTCATTTCCCTGTTTCCCCTCTTGAAATACAAGTTGTCTGAAACATTAAGAATAAAATAAAAAATAAAAACACTGCGTTACAAATTCCCCTCGTTTTCACTCTCATTCTCTTCTGGGAATTGTCAAACTTCGTAGCTTATAACATGCTCTGAAAAACCAAGCTGAAAAATAACAACTAGCAGATAGAGAACTGAAATGAATCTGTATTTAACCTTGTTATCATCCTTTTGTGGAGTTATGGTAGAAACAATATTCATATGAAAAGCATATGAGTTTGAGCATTCAAAGCCCCCGTTCACTGCCACCATGCTTTGCTGAAGATAATACTAAGGGGATCATTCCACATTTTGAAGCACACAGCTCTAGGGCAGAGAAGATGATTAGATGCTTGCTGAGAAAGGGAGGAAAGGCAGCCAAAAGTTCCAGTGTGCTAAGAGTGTATTAAAAGTGAGTTCTCAACTTGACTCTCAAACTTTAAAGCAATGAGATCTGGTGTCATTTTCCGATCAAGAAATGCAAGTTAACCATAGGTGACAATTCAACAAACACACTCATGACTAAGAAATGACCTCTGGCACAGAGGTTCCTTCCCTCCCAGCCCAGGCGGCAATCCTCCTTTATCCCCAGCCCATACTAGTTTGTCTTCCCGCTGGGAGGCTGGGCTCCAGCCCACTTCTAAGGTCCCAACAGTATGGGTTCTGGAGGTGCCCAGTCCTAGCAGTGAGCAGATCCTCCCAGGCGGGGTCTGGAGGCTCAGCAGCTCTAAGCCTCCCCAGTCCAGCCCCCACCCCTTGACTGCTGCAAGGCAAATCTCTACAGAGAGAGCTCAGCTTTGAGTTGGAAACATTCTGTTCCTTTCTTCTACTGCAATGAGATTATTACATTTAAACTAGAGAAGGTGCCAGCTCAGTTTATCTCTTTGCTTTGTTAGACTCTCATAGCACAAGAAGACTTCTTAGAAACTAGATGACTGCTTTCCCTAACATTCAGATCCTTGAGAACTCGAACGAGGGCTGTGACTACTGCTGCCTGCAGAAGCAATCATCTAAATTTGTCAGCTTCCAGGATACTTATGGATACCACCACAAGAGGGCGCATGCCTTTCAACTCTCTACCACTACACCACTGATGGCTGCCCAGTGCAGTTTGAACAAAAATGTAGCCTTGGGATTTCAGTAAAACTTTAGTCATTATATTTGAGCCTTCAAAGCTTTGCTATAAATTTTTTATATTTTCAGAGGATGACAGAATGTTAGATTCAAAGTTAGATCTCATTCCAACAAACTCTAAAACCCTACATTTCATGAAGTAATTTTATTTCTCCACAATCTTTTTTTAGGAAATAAGCTAGTAATTAAAGCTAATCATTTTTGGAATATTAAGAGTTTTTGAAAACATAGTATTTCCTGTATTGTAGTTTAACATTTACTAGCTTTGGCCAAGCCAAAATATGTGAAAAATAGGTTATGGCTAAAATTGCACCTTTGGCTATTAAAAAGAAAATATAATAAACTATCCAAAGCAAAAGGCGTTCAAAAATTGCATTGCCCTGTTTCAAAATTATTCAAGAGAATCATTTAAACAATAATTTAGGGGACCAGGAGTTTGGCCTAGTGGTAGAGTGCTTGCCTAGCATGCACGAAGGCCCCGGGTTCAATTCCTTGATACCACTTATATAGAAAAAAGCCAGAAGTGATGCTGAGGTTCAAGTGGTGGAGCTCTAGCCTTGAAAAAATCCAAGGACAGTACTCAGGCACTGAGCTTAAGCCCAGGACTGGCAAATGTACTATGTTATCTCTCATCTCCTTTGCTGTCCCTTGGTTATCTCATATTGTTATAGTATCTCACTTTGTTATCTGATATATTGAATTTATTTGTATTTGGTTATTTGAAATTTGATAGGGAAGGGGGGAAAACCAAGACGGGTGGGAGGTGTGGGGGGGAGGGTAATGGGTACCAAGACATGTGAAAGGGTATCAATGTATGTGAATTAATGCACCTTCTATCTGGCAAATATCATGTAACCCTTTTACTAATTACAATAAAAAAAAAAGAAATAATCGCAAAAGAGGGTCTGGGCTACAACCCACATCCACAACAAACTCATTTCATCAAAAAAAAAAAAGAATTTTTTTCCTTGATTAAAGTAATAAAATAAAAATGAATGATAATACCTAGAAAAAAAAAAGATTTAGGGGGAAAAAAAGGAAGTTGGATAGAATTCACTTTCAATCAATGAGTTCCAAGAAGGATACTGATTTTACAAATGAGAAACTGAGGCTGAGAAAAAGTCCCAGATCTGTGGCCGAGAAAATGAGGGTGCAGTGAACCCCACGAAGCCAGGGCAGATTTTCTCTCCTACAAAAGGTAAAATTGCTATAGATACTTGAGCTCTTAGGGTGGGATATATAAAAGAGGGAAAATAGTAAGACAAGACTGTATCCACATATCTAGTCCTGCTGAGTACCTTTTTAAACTTACTAAGTCTATTCTTAGAGCTTGGAACCAGATAGAAAATCAAGTTTCCTATAGTTATTAATGGCTTTGTTTTTTGGGAGGAGGCAAGAAGGAAGGGAGGTAGTACCATCCTAATGCTCAGGTACAATGTCCAGGCCCTGAGTTCAAGCCTCATGACCAACAACAACAACAATCACTCAATCAATCCAAGGGCCAGGAGTGTGGCCTAGTGGCAGAGTGCTTGCCTAGCATTCAGGAAGACCTAGGTTCGATTCACAGTACCACTTACACAGAAACAGCCAGAAAGCGGTGTGGCTCAAGTGGTAGAGCACTAGCCTTGAGGAAAGCCCAAGGACAGTGTCAGGCCCTGAGATCATGCCCCAGACTTGGCAAAAAGTAATTTAAAAAAAAAAAATTTAAACACAAAAAAACCCAAAGAGAATGTAGTCCAAAATTCAACTGAGCAGACAATAATATTAAACACTTATTGGTCAATCAACAAACTGAAATAACAACAAAGCACTTTTATTGGCAAATCAGAAAAGTTCTAACACTGGATATTGGACATTAAACAATTCTGGGACACGAATGGTACTGTGGTCATGTCTTTGAAAGAATGCTCAACCTCTGCAAAAGCACTGTGAAGCATCCATCCCTACAGGAATCCGAGGTCTGGGTGGGCAGATCATGCTTAAGCCGAGTGCTGAGTACCTAGAGGCTCATTATACTACTTTCACCATACTTTAAGTGTTCTTTGTAACAGCAGAGGATTACAATAGCTCAAAACCTAGGTACAGAAGGTCATACAGGATGAGACTAAATGAAAGGATCTCTACGATATGGAAACAAGAACTTTACCTTGTGTGACTGTTGTTCTTAATGTATTGTGTTATTTCTCTTCTCTTTTGTGGCCCTTTGCTTAAGTTCATATTGTTCCTGTATATGACTTTGTTACCTGGTATACTGTGCATACGTTTATTTGCTTATTTGAAATAGAAAAGGGAGGGGGGAAACAAGATGACTGGAAGGGGTGGGGAAAGGGAAATGTGGGCAAAAACATGAGAGGGGGTGTCAATGTGTGAGAAGTGATGTACTCTCTGTCTGGCGAATGTAACTGTAACCCCTCTACAATAAAAAATAAAACAAAAACAAAACAAGGTAATGGCCTGGCACTAGAGACGCCGCCACGCCCCCGCGCCACGCCCCCCCGCGCCGCCACGCCACGCCCCCCCGCGCCACGCCCCCCCGCGCCGCGTAACCACGTCTCGCGATAGTTACCTCCCACTACACTCGCCGATGGCGGAGGCCGCGGGCGCGCACTGGAGGATGTAGGCCGAGTACAAGGCTTCGGCCTCAGTGAACTCGCCTCTGTCGAAGTGGGCCTGGGCCAGGGAAAGCGCTGTGCGGGCTCCGTGCTCCGGCCGGCCTGCCATCGCCGTCGAGAGCCTGGCTCGCGGTACGGGAGGGGAAGTGACTTGAGACTAAGGGCGGCACCGCAGGTCCTCCTCCGCACCCCGGAATTACATTTGCACTCGCGGAAGCGCACCCGTTTGCTCGCGAGGCAGCGGGTGGGCCGCGCCTTCCTCTTCCCCCTCCCTCCGCCTGGCTTCTCGGCAGGAGCCGGCACGGCGGCGGGTCCTGGTGGGCGTGGCCTCCGTTGCCCACGGTGCCGGGAGCTGACCGGAGCTTCCTTCCGGGGCGCCCGGCACTGCTCCCGGGTCACTGGTGGAGCGGTTTCCTTCGGCGCTGCAGACCCTGCGCGGGGCGGCGGCCTCCGCGGGTCTAGTCGAGGGAAAGGGTGAGAGCTGTGTCACTGCGCGGCCCACTCGACCTCTCCAGGTCCCGCACTTCTATTTTACTTCCCACACGATGCAAGCACGTTGCCATCAGAAAAGAAAAACAAGAAAACGACGTCAGAGTCTTCATAGGCTCAATTACACGTTTTTCCTTCTCTCTGGCACACACGCACACACACACACACACACACACGTACATGCGTTCGCGCCAGCAGAAGTCAGGTAAGTGAAAGGCTACAACACAGTTTTTTAAGCAAGCCAGTGTAAGAAATGACACGCACTTGGTTTGTAGGCCTTTCTGCTGCAGACAGCTTGCTTGGCAATGTACTGGAATCCTATCGATGTACCAAGACAATTTCCTACCCGATAAATGAACACGGGCAGACTTCAAAGACCCCAGTTTTCTTTCATTAATCACTGATACTCTTTCCTAAATGCCTCTAGGCTCTAAGCCTCTTCTAACTCATTCTAACTCTGCAACAGGGCTTAATTGTGCACAATTAATTATTAAATAGGACATGGAGGGAAGTGAATTAACTATTAGAAACTACTAGTTGTAGTATGATTTATTGACTCAATAAATATCAGCCAAATTTAAGAAAATCTCTATGAAATAGTCTTTGTCACAAAATGGGAGCATGTGAGTTCACAGAAAATATTAGCTATATAAAGGGGTAAAGTATCCTTTACTGATGGCATTTTCCTTTTTTTTTTTTCTAGTCCTAGAGTTTGAACTCAGAGCCTGAGCACTGTTCTTGGGCTTGTTAAGGCTGGAGCACTACTACTAGAGCCACAGCACCACTTCCAGCTTTTTCTATGTATATGGTATGGGAGGAATCAAACCCAGGTTTTCATGCATGCCAGGCAAGCACTCTACCACTAGGCCAAACTCCTGCCACCAGCACTTTCCTCTTCTAATAATAATAAATCAGAACAGGTGTGTGTCAAAAAAAAATCACAACACAGAACAAGACACCATTAAATGAAGGATGCATCTGTGACAATGTTTCAAAGAGCACTGTAACAAAATGGTTGTTTCTATGGAAACTTTTATTTCATAAGCAGAGCCCAAAGCTTTCTGTACAATAAAAAAGAGTAAATGCCAAATGCCTTTTCTGGAGATGGGGAAAAAAATGAAACAACTCAGTTTCTTAAAAATGCCTTAAAATGTCATTTCACTTCTGAAAATAGCACATAGAAAACAGTTGATTCTTACTTCAATATAGCTAAACTGGAGCTCACTTCACACTATAGTTGCTTCACACTCTAAACTCAATCATCCCACTCCCATGCCTCCTTTACTCCCACTTCCCTTGACATTGTGATAAAAATATTTATCTGCAGTATTTCCATAGTATCATATAAGCAACATACATAAATAATTGATAGATTAAAATAAAGTTCACATCCATTTCACAGTTCTATTTTTTTATATTTTCTGTAAAAAATACAACCATAGGATGGAGGCATTTTCATATAAAACTCATGGAAATTAACATTATTAGATATACAGATGAAACAACATATATTGTGCAATTACATATAGTTCATCTTTAATCCACTGGACTATGGCATAAGGGACAGAAGTTGTAGTTACTGATTTCCTGAGCGAGAACATAGTGTTTACAGACTTTACACATCCAGAACTGATATTCAATGATTGGGCTTCCTGTGGCAATGCATGTTGGTAATTTACCTTCACCCCTATGAAAGCAAGAGAAAAAGTAATTAATTATACCCTAATTATATGCTAATATTTCCAATTTGTCTACCCTTATTTAATATACTTACAAATTCAAGGGGAAAAATCCAAGATAAATTTAAACAAAACATTTTTATCCCAAAAATTGTTTTTGGGTTTGGTTTTTTTTTGCCATTCCTGGGCTTGAGCTCACGACCTGACCACCAGTCCTTGGACTTTCTCAAGGCTAGAGCTCTACCACTTGAACCTCAGCAACCCTTCTGGCTTTTTTCTATGAATGTGGTGCCAAGGAATTGAAGCCAGTCTTTGTGCATGCTAGGCAAGCACTCTACCACTAGACCAAACTCCCAGCCCTCCCAAAAGTTTTTTTTTTTTTTACCAAAACTTATAATTAAAAAAAGTCAATACATTTGAAACATTAAATTAAAAAACTATAATTTTAAGAAAATTACTATACAATATCACCCCATTTGTAAGGAAATGGAAAGGCTTAGAAAAAATCACATTAAGTGAAGTAAGCCAGACACAAAGGAACAATGGCTCAAAGGTTTCCCTCATTTGTAATAATTAGTACAAACCTTGGACTCTCCTAGCAGAGGATTACAATAGCTCAAAACCTAGATACATAAGGCTATATAGGATGAGGCTAAATGAAAGGACTTCCAGGATTTGGAAACAAGAGCTATATAAGGTATGATTGTTGTTCTTAATGTACTGTTATTTCTCATCTCTTTTGTTGTCCCTTGGTTATTTTCATATTGTTATAGTATCTTACCTTGTTATCTGGTATATTGTATATAAGTTTATTTGTTTATTTGAAATAGGAAAGGGAAAGGGGGAAAATAAGACGAGGGGAGAGGGGAGGGAAATGGGGACAAAAACATGTAAAGGAGTATCAATGTGTGTCTGGCGAATATAACTAACACCTCTATTAATTACAATAAAAATATATGAAAAGGAAAAATTACTGTAAAATTTAGTGTCTAATTTATATTATATATTGTACATAAAGAAATCTAAGCTACTAAAGTAAATTCAGATACAATGATAATTAGCTTACCCTTCAAGAATGCTATTCAATTCAGATTTTCTGTTATCTTTTGGAATATGTTTAGTGAAGATTTCCAAAGCAAGGTCTTCATATTGCTGCTTCTGTTCTGCAGTGAGATTGTCTAAAGACTCAAGTTTAATAAAAGCTTTCGAACAGGTGCCAAAAGCTCTGCAAGCACAGGCACAGAGTGCTAACAAAGAGTAGATCTCCACCGCAGGGATGATGTCCTCGTAGTCTCTCAGGTGAAGAGCTAGGGAAAGGGGCAAGTGACATTGGAGATCAGTGAACATGCACTGGAAAGGCTGGCTCTTCAGGTGTGCTAGCTGAACCTACAGGAACCTAAGGAAAGACAACGGGAGAGACTAGGAAGAGCAGGTAGGAGGAAGCAGGGCACATGATCTCTAGGTCCTGTAAACAGCAACCACTGCACAAGGCACATGACTACGCTAAATTAGAAACACTCAGACAGGAAAATTTGACACATCTTTCACCGCTTGAGTCACAGACTACTTCTGGCTTTTTCTATGTATGTGGGACATTCATAGAGCTTCATGCATGCTTGGCAAGCACTCTACCACTAGGCCACGATTTTTTTTATTGTAATTAATAGAGGGGTTACAGTTACATTCACCAGAGAGACGGTGCATTACTTCTCACACACTGATACCCTTTCTCATGATTTTGTCCTTTTCTCTCCCCACAATTATTTTTTATAGAAAAAAAAACTTTAAAACATTATTCTTTTTTTAATGTACGTAAGACCTGACTCAAGTAGGAATAAGAACCTATAGTTGTTTAAATTATATGACATCCTTAGTGGTAAAAATATTGAAAGAAGTATCCTAAAAGAAAAAAAATAAGAAAATAGAAGTCATCATTGCCTGTTTTATTGATCTTTGCCTTAAAATCTCTAGCCAGAGGAATAAGAGAAAAATAATCAAATTTGAAGATCTATCCTGAAAACAAGATTTTTACTAAAATCAACTTTTGTGTGATATAATTTATACATAATTTATACACAAGTTGTACTATACACACATCTATCCAATAAAATATAACAACAAATTCACTCACTTATTTTTATATGATCATAACCAAGATACAAAATGTTTTCATCAGTCCAAATACACTCCTGCATTATGCTTTCTATCATGCTGCATTAATAACTGTCTCTTTAGTTTCATAATAAATTGACTGAACAATTTAAAAAAATAATAATAAAGTACAAAGAGTAGACCCTGTTGTACTTACCAGTATTATAAAGTTATTTTAACTATTATATATGTAAGAGACATAGTCACAAGCCTGAATATGGACAATACAGATTTCCAAGAGTAGACACTGGACTATTAAATATTTAACCTTGAGGGAAGAGAATACAAATGCTACCTTTTTCTTTTCTCAAATATGTAATATCTATAAATTTGAACTGCTTTCTATGTATGAGAGGAAGAAGAGACTACATAACTATACTATTTATCGTTTCAATTATATAGTATTATATAGCAAATATATATAGCTGATAACTATATGTTGTTTGCTTAACTATACTGTTTTCATAAACAAGCTATATAACTTCAAATAGGTAAAAATAAGTCCTTAGGGAAAATGTTACTGAAATTAGTAAAGAGACAAATGGAAGAATCAGACCTTATATACAACACACATTAGGTGATGGGCCCACCTGTCTTCAAGGCAGTGTCAACATATCCCTCATAAAGCTGCCTCTGAGCGAGGATAAAGAAGTGGTAAGCCTCAGCCCCTCTCCATGCATTATCTGTCAAACGACTGGTTGTGGACTGGGCTTCCTCTTCCATCAAGCCCGCCAAAGCAGAAGTAGCCTAGAAGAAAAGCCAAGATGCTCTCAGCACATGCATGCATGCTACATGCATGCACGCACACATGCAACACAGTGCTACAACATTTATCATAATGCTCTTATTACAGACTTGATTTTTCCATTAAAATTCATATTTTCTTTGATCATGCTTTTTGTGTGTATGTGTGTCAGTTGTGGGACTTGAACTCTGGGCCTGGGCTGAATTCATATTTTCTTAAGCAAGCATGATCAAATTTTAAAACAGGTGATTCAACTTAAAATTAACTGGAGTTTATTTCATTTAATGAGATTCATTTGTAATATATATATATATATATAGAAAGATATATATATTTGCCAATCAGGAAGATCTATGAGACTCTTATCTTTCATTAATCACAGAAAAAGCCAGAAATGACACAATGGCTCAAGTGGTAGAATGTTAGCCTTGAACAAAATGAGCCAGGGACAATGTTTAGGCCCAGAGTGCAAGTCCCAGAACTGGAAAAAAAAAAAAAAACCACATATTCTAAGGTTTTAAATTCTCTCATCAGAAATGGTAAAATACGTACCTAAGTAAGTAAAAAAAATTTTTTTTTGCCAGTCCTGGGCTTGAGCACAGGGCCTGAGCACTGTCCTTGGACTTTCTCAAGGCTAGAGCTCTACCACTTGAGCCTCAGCACCACTTCTGGCTTTTTTCTATGTATGTGGTACCGAGGAATCGAACCCGGGTCTTCACGCATGCTAGGCAAGCACTTTAACCACTAGGCCAAACTCACGGCCCAGTAAGTAAAAATTTTATCAAAAATAAAATAAAGCCGGGGCCGGGAGCATAGCCCTGAGTTTGATTCCTTGGGTCCACATACTCAGAAAAGGCCAGAATTGGAGCTGTGGCTTGAGTGGTAGAATGCTAGCCTTGGGCAAAAAGTGTTCAAGGACAGTGTCCAAGCTCTGAGTTCAAGCCCCATGACTGGCAAAAGAAAAGAAAAATAAAATAAAGCCAATATTAGCCTTATAGTAAAACCATTCTGTATATCCACAGGCATGCCTTTTCTGGGTGTGGTAAAGAAATAAATGCAGACATGCACTTTGAAGGGCCTGTCCATAAAGAGTACGTGTACTCTACCTTCCTGTCGTAATCACTTCAGCTGGCTTCATATTGTTTAAAGTTGCCGAATGCTCTGCCTTACCTGTGAACTCTTTCCTTGAATCTTCCCCCGTTGGGCATTTTTCATTTGTTCATGGTACTGCTCTATGAGTAAGGCTGATAGTACATAGAGCTTCTTAACACGTAGTGGTTTAGTCCTTTTCTTGGCCTCTTCATCTGCAACCTTGAAACAGTTCCAGATTGGGGAAGACAGTTGTAAAAGTATAATCTTTTCCAAAATCAACTGAAATGTGATTTTCTACCAAAGGAGAAAGCTCCGTTACAATGGTGTATAAGCACTACTTATTAGGTCTCATGTTTTAAAAGCTATTTTCTTTTCCTTACCACTTGCAGAAGGACTTAGTTCTTTCCTTAGTTATTAGGCCTTTGAGTTAAAACTATTGATATTATATTAGTAACTGAATCAGGGTAAAGAAAGTGGTAATGGAATAAGTGGTATTTTCTATAATACACAGATTTAGAAATAAAGTTCCAAATACACAAAGATTCTGTGGCATCAACATAGCTCATCTTTTAGAAGTTTAAACTTACTAAATGGTTTTTAGGGAAAGTTTATCACTTTTTATTAAACCAAAGAAAATTCAAAACCTATATGGATTACCAGTTGCTATTCCCTCCAAATGAACATTTTGCAATATATAAGGTTGAAAACTGTACATTTGTGAGGACTTAAAACAATCATTGGGGAAAATTAAAGAAGGCAACATTGACCAAGAAGTATTACATTCATAACCTGACCATGGACTTGTAACTCCTCTGTACAGCCATTTAATAATAAATAAATAAATAAATAAAAATAACCCTATCGTCAATAGGATTTAATTTACTGTTAAGATAATGGGCTCTGGGGCCTAGAGGTAGAGTGCTTGCCTAGCATGCACGAAGACTCGGGTTCAATTCCTCGAGACTACATACACAGAAAAAAAGCCAGAAATGGTGCTGAGGCTCAAGTGGTAGAGCTCTAGCCTTGAGAAAGTCCAAGGACAGGGTTCATGCCCTGAGCTCAATCCCAGGACTGGAAAAAAAACAAACAAAAAAAGATAATGGGCTCTTCATATAATGAGTGATTATTGTCCTTAATGTACTATGCTATCTCTCATCTCTTTTGCTAGCCCTTGGTTATCTCATATTGTTACAATATTTCACCTTGTTATCTGATATATTTTATATGTGCTTAATTGGTTATTTGAATTTGGATAGGGAGAGGGGTAAATCAAGATGAGTGGGGGGAGAGTGGAGGGAAATGGGGACCATGTCATGAGAAAGGGTATCAATGTTTGTGAAGTAATGCACCTTCTATCTGGTGAATATAATGTAACCCTTATATTAATTACAGTAAAAAAGAAAAAAAAGATAATGGGCTCTTCAACCCAAATGCCCCTCAGTTGATGATTGGATCAACAAGATGTGGTATTTATACACAATGGAATTCCATGCTGCCATCAGAAAGAATGACATCGCCCTATTTGTAAGGAAATGGAAAGACTTAGAAAAAATCATATTAAGTGAAGTAAGCCAGACTCTAAGGAACATAGGCTCAATGGTTTCCCTCATTTGTCATAATTAGAGTAAACCTTGGACTCTCCTAATAGAGGATTACAATAGGGCAAAACCTAGATACATAAGGTCATATAGGATAAGGCTAAATGAAAGGACCTCCAAGATGTAGAAACAAGAGCCATATAAGGTGTGACTGTTGTTCTTAACGTGCTATGTTATTTCTCATCTCTTTTGTTGTCCCTTGGTTATCTCATATTGTTACAGTATCTTACCTTGTTATCTGATATATTGTATATATGTTTATTTATTTGAAAAAGCATAGGGAAGGGGGGAAAACAAGATGAGGGGAGGGAGTGGGGGAGGGAAATGGGGACAAAAACATGAGAAGGGGTAGCAATGATTGTTAAGTAATGCACCTTCTATCTGACGAATATAATGTAACCCTTCTATTAATTACGATCGATCGATCAATAGATAGATAGATAGATAGATAGATAGATAAATGGGTTCTTGATGGTCCCAGTGAATTCTTTACTTTTTTGGATAACTTCCGTACCAAATACAAAATGTTTAGGTATCAAGAAGTTGCTGGTGTCAGTATTAGGTGATAAATAACATACCCAATTAAAGTAATAGGAAAATGTATTCAGTACTGTATGTTTAAATTTTTGAAGGACTAGAGGTGTATCTCAGTGACAGAGAACTTCTCCAGCATATTCAATCCCCAGTACCACAAAAACAGTTCTTCTTTTTGTTTGTTTGCTTTTGATCATGGGGCTTGAACTCTGGGCCTGGGTACTGTCCCTGAGGAAGACAGTTCATGGTTATTGCTCTACCACCTGAGCCATAGCGCCACTTCCCACAAAAACTTTTCTATACAAAAAAAAACTAACTAGAATAAGCCATGCAATTGTTAAATTACCTTAAACATTAGTTTAGCAGCATCGAAAAAGTAACTGGCTTTCCGATAGAGTTCTATGGCATCAAGTGTTTTATTCTTTTCCAGTAAATGAGAGGCATACCTAGCCAACAAGGATCCAATTTCTTTCATATTATGACTTTTAGCCAATTCAACAGCTTTGTTCCACTAGGAAAAAAAGTATACCATTTAGTCACTCATTTATTTACGTAACATTTATCATAAACCTCACCCATAAAAGAGTGGGGAGACTTGAGTTGTGTGTTAGCTTTGAAAACTCCAAGACAACAGCCATGGTTGAGTCCCTTACTTGGTTGAGATGCACACAGGTATCCACCGCTGACTTTGGTTGATTACATTTCAGAAATGCATTCACTGCTTGTTCACACATTCCAACTCTCTCAAACATTTCTGCTATTTCCTATAAGTACAAAACAGTATCATATCCCACAGTCCAAGATAACCATTTATATTTTAATTCAGCAAAACTCTATGGAGATATAAATGATAGTAAATTGATAGGTAGAGTGACTTTTTTTTTCTTTTAAACAGAGAAGAGGAGCAGAGGCTATAAAATTAAACAGATGTAAAAGCTCATCCTCCTCTAGAACCATTACTTCACTGGCTCAGGCCCTGCAGGCATCGCCATTCTCCTCTCCAAGCTGGTGTATAGAAATGTCAAGCTTCAAAATGATCCTATACTAAAAGTGGGGAAGGGTGTTAAGTGAACTGTTGATATGCTCAGCAGAATTTTAGAGGCTCTAAAGCATCTCTACAAAGAAATGTCCTAATGAGTGTGAGTGGGAACTGCCAAGGGATCAGTGGAAAGGGAAGGAGAGAAAGAGTACTAGAGGGTGAAGAGGATCAAGGAATGAGATATAGTACCTTAAGGAAACCCACCAAACAATATTAAAGGGTTGAGGAAAATGGAGGATTAAGGAAATAGAAGGGTGAATTTTTCAAAGTATACTGCATGTATGTATGCCATTATTGTAATAAAGCTCCCTTGTTCTTTTAAGATTTGCTAATAAAAAGTTTTTAAAAACTGCTAATTTACTACAGGGTAATTAGCTATAGTTCTGTGTTATCTTTCTATGTCCACACTTTACAATATTGACAATTACAGTGAAAAAGAACGGGCAACCACTGGAAAACACATGCAGATGGGCACAAGTGGTTCACAGGATAATTCTAGCTAATCAGAAGGCTAAGATCTAAGGATCAGGGTTTAAAGCCAGCCTAGGCAGACAAAAACAACAAGATTCTAATCTACAATTAACCAGAGTAAGGTTGAAATCGGAAGTGTGGCTCAAGTGGTAGAGCATTAGGCTAGGCAAAAAGCCAAGAAAGAGCATGAAGCCCTGAGTTTAACCCCAACACTGACTAACATAAAGAAGAAAACACCACACAGGGATAGCTGTTTTAATTCACAATAAGAAAATCAAACTGCAGTATTCTATATTTATCTATTAATTGTTAAGGAAAAATTTTGAAGTGAAACACCCAGCTCCTATGAGTCTAGCTCCTGTAACAGAGCTGCTCACTCCATACGTATTGTATGACTCAGTGATTCACAAGTTAGATGAACAAATATATTAACTCACTGACAGTAACATAAATAAAGGTAGCTTAAAAGAGAACTCCTGGCCAGGCATTGGCTCATGTCTGTAATCCTAGCTACTTAGGAGGCTGAGATCTGAGGATCACGGTTCAAAGCCAGCCCAGGCACAAAAGAACCAGAGACTCTTATCTCCAATTAACTTCTAAAAAACAGGAAGTGGGGCTTGGCTCAAGGGTAGTGGTATCTTTGAGCTAAAGAGCTCAGGGACAATGCCCAGGCCCAGGGGTAGGGTAGTAGCCTTGAGCTGAAGAGCTCAGGGACAGTGCCCTGGCCAAGATTAAGCCTCATGACCCACTAAAAAGAGAGCGAGAGAGAGAGAGAGAGAGAAAGAGAGAGAGAAAGAGAGAGAGAGAGAGAGAACTCTGCTTTTAATTTCTTTTTTTTCAAATTAAGTAATTATTAAGATTATAAAACTTAAGATGCTGAAAATTTCAAATAATTTCAAGATATTTTAAAGCAAATGCCTCTCAACATATCATTTCATCTATAAATATTCTATGTTTTAAAAGTGATTTTATAAAACTGAAAAAATTATACAAAAGACTATGAAATGTTGAATCTGGTGACTGCTTTCTTGCTCCAATTTCAAATTTCTATGATATTGATAATATTGTTTCAAAATTAATGTGAAAATATCATTCTATACCTAAGAAACTATAAAAGGGGGGTATTTTTCAGTTATTCTTGTTGCAGAGGATATTTCTTGACTATACATTAAAATTTTATAAGGTAACCTAAAAACTTCAAGAGCTAAAACTTGTAATACCTACTGGGAGCAACTTGTGGTTTTCTGGAAGTGAGTTGGCAAGATTCTCTAACCCCTCCAAATCTTCTAACATATAGTAACATTCTGCTAGGCGCTCCTGGTTCCGGCCTTGAACATAATATTGTACAGCATTCAACCTGTGAAAAGAAAAAAAATAAAACTAGGACTAACGTGAACTTCCTACCAAAATGTTCCTTCATTAGAACTATTGGTAGGAACATTACTCCCTCAGTCATTCATCTGCAGTTATACATTATCTTCAAATCATTTCAGCTGCAGGGACTTAGGGAGTGTGGCTCACCTAGCATGCCCTGGGTTCGATTTCTCAGTACTACAACATACACAGAAAAAAGCTAGAAGTGGTGCTGTGGCTCAAGTGGTAGATGCTATCCTTGAGAAAGCCCAAGGACTGTGTCCAGGCCCTGAGTTCTAACCCCAGGACGGGAAAAAAAAAATTCAGCTGCAATATAGCATGCTAAAATTCTTTACAGATGTAACACCATTTGAGTAACATCAGAAGATACTATGCTCCCAAACACTGTCATATAAATAAGCACACTGACAAAATGGTAACTTAATAAATGCATGAGCAAATATTAACTTTTTTTTCATGTCAGTTGTGGGGCTTGAACTCTGGGCCTGGTGTTTTCTCAAGGCTACCACCCTACCCCTTGAGCCACAGCCCCACTTCAGGTTTTTCTGGTAGTTAGTTGGAGATAAGAGTCTCATGGACTTCAGTGCTGGGCTTGATTTGAACCACAATCCCCAGATTTTGGCCTCCTGAGTAGTTAGGATTATAGTCGTGAGCCACCAATGCCCTGCTTGAACCGGCTTTGCATAGTTCAAAATAAGCTATATAATATCTTAGAATTAAACACTATACTCTCAAACAACAGAAAGCTACCTAGAGTTAAATGCAAGTTCTATGTCTCTAAAGTCCAAAATTTTATAGTGTTCATCTTCTAACTTCAAGGATTTCTTGTTCTCCGTTTGAACTCAGAGCTAACTGAACTTAGGACAGGATGATGATCTTATTTCCCCAGCACTAACTGCTAAGGCAAGTAGTCAGGCAGCTACAATTCTAAGTGTGCATGAATGCAGGAATTGCTCCAGCCACTTTTTACATACCACTTTTGTCGGTCAGCAAAGTAGTCTCCAATGGCATTGTGGGCTTGTTCAAGGAGACTGTCATCAGCATCACCAGATCCAGTTTTCAGGAGCTGCAGTACTCTAAACCAATCCCCCAACTTCAGCCGGAGACCAATAGCAAGATCTCTACAAACAATGGTATTTATTCATTCATTCATACAGTCTACAAGTATTCATCAAGTGTCTACAACAAACTAAGTCTAGCTCTAGCTACAGAGAAGACAGACCAGGCAGCTTTCCAAAGAGCCTAACCAGGTAAGAGGCATCAAGAGGATCACTTGTACATATGCCTCATCCAAACTTCATGTGGAAACTTAGTCCTAATGTATTGATCAAGTGACTAAGCTTGTCTATGAATGATGAATGTCTTTATAAGGGGACTCAGAGAAAGCCCATGCCTTCCCACAAGGTGAGAATACAAAATTCAAGGCCCATCTTGGAAGCAGAAACAGAACTGTCATCAGATACTGGAACCTGTAGCCCCTTGATCTTGGACAACCTCTAGGACTGTAAGAAATAAAAGTCTGTTCTTTTGAAAGTACCTAGTCTCAGGAACTTGGTTATAGTAACATAAGTAGACAATGAAACCAGAGAGAAAAAATCTATTTCTGGTCCTGAACTTCCAACTTATTTAACAGCTTAATTAATAATTTCTTCTCATCAGTTTCTTAGGTAGGATCAGGTTTATTTTAAAACAGAACATATAGCATAAACACTTTTGGTTTTATATTTCTTTTCAGTGCATAATTATTATTAAAGCTCTCCTGGAGAATAAAAACAAAAAAAAAAATTAGACATAATGGGGGGCCAGGAGTTTGGCCTAGTGGTAGAGTGCTTGCCTAGCATGCACGAAGATCCAGGTTCAATTCCGTGGTACCACAGACAGACATAGAAAAAAGCTAGAAGTGGTCCTGTGGCTCAAGTGGTAGAGCTCTAGCCTTGAGAAAGTTCAAGGACAGTGCTCAGGCCCTGAGCTCAAGCCCAGGACTGGCAAAAAAAAATAGACATGTTTACAGCTGAGATAAAGCCCATTTATTTCATATACTATATATGTTATTTATACACACATATAAATACAAGCAATAGATTCAATTTCTAATGGCATTGGATTTTATACTTCCTAAGAGCAGAAAATAATAGCCTAAATGAGAGAAATAAATCATGAATTATATAAAAATAAAAGCTCGTAGTCTCTATAGCCCTATAAATTTTTCCCATAAAAATAGAAACAATCTCCACTGTCATCCATTAATAGGTATAAAACAAAGAAGAAAGTGACCTTCAATGATAAAATAATTCAGTGGGAGACATATGAAATATCTTGATAATAATCCAAATTGAAAATTATTTTCTAAAAACGATGCTATTGGGCTGGGAGTTTGGCCTAGTGGTAGAGTGCGCACTTTGTGTGCATGAAGACCCAGGTTCAGTTCCTCGGTATCATATCTACATAGAAAAAAGCCAGAAGTAGTGCTGTGGTTCCAGTGGTAGAGGCTCTAGCCTTGAGAAAACCCAAGGACAGTGCTTAGGCCCTAGGCCCAAGCCCAGGACTGGCAAAAATAAATAAATAATAAATAAGATGCTATAGCCTGGTGTCAGTGGCTCATGTCTGTAATCCTACCTACGCAGGAGGCTGACTTCTGAAGATTGTGGTTCAAAGCCAGCCTGGGAAGGAAAGACCATGAGACTCTTCTCTCCAATTAACTACTAGAAATGGCACTATGGTTCAAACAGGTAGAGAGCACTAGCCTTGAGCACAAAAGCTCAGGGACAGCACCCAGGATCTGAGTTCAAGCCCCAGGATTGGTACTCACACAAAAGATACTAAAATATCTGATATATTTAGTATACTATATATTGTAAAATACTATGAACTCTAGAGTACTTGAAGATACCTGCCACTTCACAACTTACCTTCTGTCCATATCAAGATACATCCTCTCAGCCTCTTCAAATCTGCCAAAGTAGGTAACAACCTCAGCCTTCTTCATTGACTCACTCTGCAGATTTCCCAGGCGCTTCACAAACTTAATGCCTTGGTAATCTCTGCAGCGCACAAATGCTTGCTCTGCAGTGCTCAAGTCCAGCTTCTGAAGAGCTGCTTCAGCCAACAGGCGCCTTCATTTAAAAACAGACGTAAAAAATAGAGGAGTCTTACTAGTAATTACTGGTAACTACACCTACTATTTGTAGGAAAGGGATTATCTTATCTTAGCTCATGCAAATATTTTCCATGTAATATTGTACTGATATTGAAGACTTCCAATTCTATGCTGAATTTCTGTATTTTAAAAAGAAGAGCTAAGGGTTGTGTGTTGTGGTACACACTCATAATCCAGCTACTTAGGAACCATAGAATGATGGTCTAGACTGGCTCCAGGCAGCCAAAAAGTAATTAAAGCAAAGAGGCCTTAGGAGCATGGCTCAAATAGTAGAAGCATCTGTCTAGCAAAGCCCAAATCCCTGAGTTCAAACCCCAGTGTAAAAGAGAAGGAGGAGGACGACGACGAGGAGGAGGACAACGAGGAGGAGGGCAAGGAGGAGGAGGAGGAGGAGGAGGGGGAGGGGAGAGGGAGGGGGAGGAGGAGGAGGAGGAGAGAGAAAGCCTACTCCGATCTGTGAAGAGAGGATGACAGCAAGAACCTGACATTTGGGGCTTCAATACCAAAGTCGGGGGTGTGGGTTGTTCTCTATGAACTGAGATGCATCTTCAATTCCGACTTTCTCAATTAATGCTCGACTGTCTCGGAGAGATCGAATCTCAAAGTTAATTATATAATCCTTGTTTGGATGTTCTGGATTCTAAAAGCAAAGATAAAAACAAATTCAAAGGGCTGCCTGGAGAGTGTTTCTTTCTTGCAATTAAAAACAGAACAAGCAAACAACAAAAACAGATGCTCTATATTGTGAGCAAAACAAGGAAGCGTAGACATCCAAACAGTCAAAACACAAAAATAAAGAAGTCGCAAGCCAGGTGCTGTGGCTCATGCCTGTAATCCTAGCTACTCAGGAGGCTGAGATCTGAGGATTGTGGTTCAAAGCCAGATGGGGCAGGAAAGTCTCCATGAAACTCCTATCTCCAGGGCTGGGAGTTTGGCCTAGCGGTAGAGTGCTTGCCTAGCATACCACCCAGGTTCAATTCCTCGGTACCATATACATAGAAAAAAGCCAGAAGTGGTGCTATGGTTCAAGTGGTAGAGCTCTAGCCTTGAGAATGTCCAAGGACAGTGCTCAGGCTCTGAGTTCAAGGCCCAGGACTGGCCACTGTGGCTTTAATCAAAAGAGCTCAGGGACAGGTCCCGGGTTCTGAGTTCAAGCCCTATAATTGACAAAAAAAAAAAATCCTACAGGTCCTTCTTTTCACCATTTGCAAAACATTCTATCCACACCAAAGAAGAAAACACTTAAATGTGGTAACTATATTTGTAGATGTGGGGGACTCAGACTTCATTTTGGTTTTAAACATCCCATCCTCTTCCCTGTTTCTACCTCATGTAGTCCTGCTGATAGGAGAACCTAGGACTGCCCCTCTTTGGAAGCAGCCAGAGTTTCAATGATATCCGCCCTACCCATAAGAGCCAAAGCAGAGAGCAAAGAGTTCAGGGCTGGTAATAAGATTGGTCTGACCTCTGGCTCCACTCCCCTAACCAAAACGCCACAGTGCCTGGTCCAAACATGAATCCCAGACAAGCCAGCAAGAGAACAAAACTGTTTGCTGTTTTTTAAATTTACCTTCAATATCTCATCCAAAAGAACAGATTTGATTTCCAAATCCTCAAAGTTACAAATATACCCAGAAGTCTGAATGGGTTCCTTTAAAGACAAAGACAAGTGTTATACAAAAATATCCCCTCTTTAGAGTGTCCTTTTCCAGATATTACACTTACTTTATTTTCATTTGCTTATTATCACTGCAAAGGTGATATGCAGAGGAATTAAAGTTGCATACATCAGGTAAAGAGTGCATTTCTCTCCCAGTTTTCCCCTCCCAACCACACCCACAAGTTGCATAGTAGTTCATTTTCAAAATAATGTCTACTGAGTCCAGTTGCTCCATCTGTTCACCCTTTGTCCATCTCAGACAAAACAGTCTGAAACTCTACAGAAACGTTTCTCTTTACATTCACAAGTGTAGGCATCTAACACACCTCCTGAAAGAAATGCATCAGAGTTTTGCTACTTGTCTCATTATTTCTGGATTGTTAACATTAATTTCTTGTTTTACCTCAGGATCCAAGCTTCTGAAAACATACATTCTTGTCTTCTCCATCATTGCAAATAAATCAGGATTGTCCTTGGCCCACTTCATATCCCAGACATCTTTCCGCTCCAGTTTCAACAGCTCTCCAATTACTTGCTGTCCTGTACTATCCATTACCCGAGCATCCAGGTCAAAGAAAATGAGAACGCCCGAGATGTCTATGATAGCAAGACGACTAGAAACAGTGCATTTGGAGGAAAAGAAAAATGTGCAAAATTACCATCATCAATCCTGAGTGGAACCTCCTACAAAAGCAATTTATCAGAAACAGCTCTTAATCCTATTAAATACACTCAACAGAAGGTATACGTTGTTCTCCCCTTTGCTTCCTTATAAAGAAAACATCCAGGGTTTAATTCATATGAAAATATAATCTATTCTATATTCACTCATTCACCTAAGTAGTATGCAAGATACTCCAGTCTAGTGAGCAAAAAAAAAAATGTTCCAAGATTGCCATATTCCAACAGAGAAAATCATCTAAACCAAATACAGTATAATAAAACTACCCCCAAACTTTAAGACAAGTACATAACAAATATGCCTGTCTTCACATTTACTATAAAAAAAAAATCCATCTTTTCCCCTGAGGACAGTTCTCAGGCTTACCTAGAGTTGCAATTCAAGGACAACTGGTAGGCTCGACAATGTAGGGAATACTTCTGAATCAGAGCAACGTTAGGAAGACTATATCTCTGAATGGTTCCAGATTCACGACCCTATGGAATTTACCTTTGATTACTAAGGTGTACTTTCCAGAGTGAGGCTGTGACTCAGAGGTAGGGCAGTAGCCTTGAGCTAAAGAGCTCAGGGATAGTAACCAGGCCCCGAGTTCAAGCCCCATGACCCCCCACACACACACAAAGAAAGAATAATTTCTATAAGGTGTACTTTCCATAGCAACATTAGTTACTCTTCAGGTCTCTTTGTAGATCTATACCTTTTTTAAAAAGTAAGGATAATAACTTACCACTTCTAATACTGAATAAGGTTACTAAGTATATCCCCTAATTTATCTCATTTTTTCAAGTGGCTGAAAATGATCTAGTGTGTTCTCATAATAATCAAAAAGATGTCCAAAGCCTAGCTCCTTAGTAATACATCACAAAAAAGTATTGTTTCCATCTCAGACAAAAACTCTACAGAAATATTTATGTTCTTACATCACAAGGAAGAAATATGTAAGGTTTTTCTGAAGGCTGTTATGCAGCGTACATTAGGAGCTAAGATATAGAGAACATTTATTGAAATTAAATTTCACATATATGAAAAATCACTAGAGGATCATGTTATGAAACATCTGTTACTGGAAGTCTCAGTTTTATCTTATATAGCCCATTTGGTAGTAGGTTTTAGCAAAGGGAAAGATAACCTAAAAGCAGCAATATGTTGAGTATTGGGGTGTGTGTGTGTGTGTATGTGTGTATAAAATACGTGTTTCCATGCAATTCTGGGCAGCCACCAAGGTTGATGTGAGCAGTAAGTACAACAGATAGGAGAGAGCATAGTTTTAAAACTCTTCTGTGCTTTGAGCCACAGCAATAGAAGCCACACAACCTCCATACAGCCAGTCCCCACTCTTCCCCTTTTAACCAGAGTAGCACTGCTTCTGCAACACACTTCTCACCAAGGACCCCTCAGGAAGACTGACAGAACACAGTGCTCTTCAGAGCTGTTCCCCATAAAACAGCCAAAGACCAACTATTCAGAACTGGAAATATATGCTGTTGAACCTCTATTTACATAATTCAAATACAACTCCACCAGCCCTGCCATATTAAACATTTCTAAAATTAATGCTTTCAAATGCCAGAGCTCAAGAAAAGACACTATACTATTGGTTCTATTGGGGGGAAAAGTGAGCAGAAACTTGCCAGGGATTTCTCTATTTGAACATCTGGCAAACACCATCACCTTTTCATTCTAAATCTTACAAAAGTTGCCAAAGCATTCTCTTTAATATGCAATATCAAGCTACACGCAGAGGAAAGTTAGTCCTAATTCCTACTGCAAAAATCTCCCCACCCTTCGGCCCTTTGTAGGACTGTTTCCACCTTCTTTGCTGGCCATGATGGTCTGCTTTCGTAAATAGCTATTTGGGGAAGTAATTAATCATTTTTGAGGCAGGATTTAAATTTTTTCTCATCTCTTACGTGAAATGGAGAAAACCTGAGGTAACCACAAGATGATAACGCAAATGTAAAACTCATTGATTTATCCTAGTTTTATAATTCATGCAATTCTACCCAAAGTAAATTTACTGAAACTTACCACAATCAATGTCTTATCAGATGCAGTTATGGCACAAATTGGATCTCTTGTTCCCTAAAAATCAACCAATCAATGAATCATTATTGTTTCAAAAATATTTATGGAATGACTAATCTGGTACAAAATAGCATTAGCTCACTAAGAAGAATATATCAAAAATTCATTAACAGAAATATATTTACAGAGCACATACTTTGTGAACCAAGCACTAGAGATATTCAGGTAAATCTTTACCTCTAAAGATTACTCAGTATCTACAGAGAAAGATGGAGAGTTGAACACATAAAGACAACATAATAAAAGAAGTGCCGCGTGCCAGGGGCTCACACCTATAATCTTAGCTACTCAGGAGGCTGAGATCTGAGGATCACAGTTCAAAGCCATCCCGGGCACTAAAGTCCACGAGACTCTTATCTCCAACTAACCACCAGAAATACGGAAGTGACAACATGGCTCAAGTGATAGAGCAGCTAGCCTTGAGCTGAAGCGCTCAATGACAGCACCCAGCACCCCCCCCCCAAAAAAAACCCAATAAATAAATAAATAGAAAAACTTACACTAAAATTGGCAAAATTCTGAGCTTAGCAATAAGAGATGGAGTAAGAGCGGAATGAATAGCACATGCCAGTAGGATGGGCAAAATGGCCCAGTACAGCAGCTCCCTGGACCTGTCTCAAGGGTATTGTCTTAGTGAGAAAAGCCTGTCTCAGCAGGTTACGTAGTATGTGATTCTACTCATAAAACAGTCTCAAACTGATAAAAACTATACAGATAGAGAACAAGGACAGAGACTTCCCAAATGGAAAGAGCAAGAGACAAAAGGAAGAAGTGAGAAGGGAGTTTCCTTAGAGAGGTAAATTATATACAAGTACACACTGACACTGAAATGGCATGTAAACCTTACTGGGAACCGAATGAGGAACAAGTCCATAGTCTACCTAACAGTCCTGTATCAATGTCTATTTCCTTGTTTTAATGTCATACTGTAACTTGTCGAAGTCACCATTGAGAAAAGCTCAAGAAAGGGGTATTTTTGCAATTTGTTATGAAGGCTCTAATTATTTCTGTATTTCTGTAAATTGGTATATTACCTAATAGGCCAGCCATGACAGACCAACTATAGATGGGTGGATCAATAGACACATTCAGGCAGACAGAGAGGTATAGACTGATACTGAGAGGTGAGTAGCAGAAAAGGGAGATACATTACCCAATATTTTTAGATAATGAAAGTTTTCTTTGTAGCAGCCTACAGCCTACTATCACCACATACCAGCTTTACAGTCTATTTTTAAAACAGAGAAAGGTTTTCAGAACAGAATAACATTTAAAGAATCAGTAAGTTCTATCCTGTCTGATAAATAAGCTCTTCTTCTGGTCTCACAGTAAAACTACATTATTTCCAAATACACAGATGTGAACCATTATTGGCAAAACTAAACCACCTACTTGAATGGCTTTCTTATAATCAAGCACCCCATCCACTGATCCAGAAGGAATATCATCAACATGATAAATTCTGTAAAAGCAAGAAAAGAAAAACAATTTTAAAAAAAAAAAAAAAAAAAGGGTTTCTGGGTGCGGTGACTCACACCTGTAATCCTAGCTACTCAGGAGGCTCAGACCTGAGGATCAAGCCCGGGAACAAAAGGACCTGAGACTTTTATGTCCAATTAACCCCTAGAAAAAGCCTAGCTACTCAGGAGGCTGAGATCTGAGGATCAGGGTTCAAAGCCAGCTGAGGGACTAAAGTCCATGAGACTCTTATCTCCAATTAATCACCAGAAAACCAGAAGAGGTGCTGTTGTGGTTCAAATGGTAGAGTACTAGCCTTGAGCTGAAGAGCTCAGGGACAGCACCCAGGCCCCGAGTTCAAGCCCCATAACTGACACTAAATAAAAATAAACAAACAAACCTGTCTCTCTCTACAACCCATCAGAACCTAAGGGGTCTGAAGTTAAATAAACCTTCCTTTCCTCTAGAGACATGGATCTGTACCATTTACCCACATGTCTATTCAGCTTCAGTCAGACACGTGGACTTAACCATGTGCCAGGATACTGTAATGTAGCTAATACATAAGAGTGAGTGAAAACAGCCATATCTAGCTTTTAAGAGCTTCCCTGTTACAGTGTGCTACCTCTCTTTTCTTTTGATAAAGTAGAACAGATCAATTTAAAAGACAATCAAATTAATGAAACCATATTTCTACTAATCAAGGTGATTTACATTTCTCTTTGATGATAATTCACTATGTCTGGTTTAAATGCAACATGACTGTATCAAAAGAGATACCTTTCTCTCCCTTCTTTACGAGATCGGGAGATCTGGTTAATTTCCAGTGCTGTGAGTTTCTTTGCCACTCGGTATTGCCAGGTATAAAATGCTTCTTTTGAAGCTGCTATCACATGGGTTTTGGTCATTGCAACAAATAGTGGTACTATTAAATAGAACACATTAAGACAATCATTTCATTACACAGAATCACAGAATGTGCTAGAGCACACAATAAATCATGGAGTCTGTCTGGCTCCTCATTTTACAGACAACATACCCACAGTAATCTCAAAATACTTCCCACTGTCTCTCAAAGCAGAGAAGAATCGAAATATTATAAGATCATACAAAAATATTATCAAATGCAAGATCTAAAACTATAGGTCACTTTAAAAAAACTTAGATTTGTCTTACGTATGATACCAAACATATAAGCAACAAAAAATAAACTAGGCTTCCTCAAAATTTTAAAAATTTTGCTTCAAATTACATCATGAAAAAATGAAGACAATCCATAAAATGGGAGGAAATATTTGCAAATTATATATCTAACAAGGAATCAGATCTCAAATATATAATTGCATTGTTCACTTTTTTAGATTGTGTACATTGAATACAATAACTGTACCTGCTAATAATGAACTCTTAAAATTCAATAATAAAAAACACATAGCCCAATTTTTAAAAAATAAGCAAAAGATGTAAGAAGCAGAGGGAAAGATGGCGATATCATCAGCCATCAGAAAGGGCAAATCAAAGCCAGCATGAGCTAGCACTTGACCATCACTAAGACAGCCAGAATCAGAGTTAGACAATGACAGTGTTGACAAGGACATGAAGAGATGCTGTCAAATCCATGTGGAAAAAGTTATTCACAGTGTTTGTATGTAGACCACTCCTAGTCATGTATAAACTTTAAAAGAAATTAAGCACATATCTATTATGGATGTCTGCACTGTAATGGGGTCTTATTTGTGAGAGAAGAAAAGCAAAGGATGTCAGGACAGCAACAACATCTTTATAAATGGGTTAATCTTTTAATGACAACAAAGTAAATAAAATTAAGCCAGTACTATAAAAAATACATGTCCAAGCTCATACCCAAATGTTAATACTATGATTACTCACACTACTCAAAAAAAAACAGAAGCAAAAACAAAAACAGAAGCAAAAGGTCTGGCACTGGTGCCATGCCTATAATCCTAGCTACTCAGAAGGCTGAGATCTGAGGATCCTGGTTCAGAGCCACGCAGGAAAGTCTGTAACACTCCTATTTCCAATTATTCTTACCAAAAGGCCAGAAATGGAGCTGTGCCTCAAGTAGTAGATTGCTAGCCTTGAACAAAAAAAGCAAGGGGCAGCATCCAGGCGCTAATCCCCTAGTTCAAACTCCTGAATGAGCACAAAAAAAAAGAAAGAAATTCATGCTTGTAACTATAACCCCTCTAGACATTACCCTGACAATAAAAAAATTCATACTTTCATTAAGGAACGAATGAATGGGTAAATGAAAGCCAGCTCCTCTTCCCTCGATCTCAGATCTCTCATATATCTCCATGGTGGTCTAGAAAATTCTCCCAACTTCACTCCTAATTTAGGAACATATTCTTCCAAAGAGATAAGTTTTCTCATCTTTTCTATTTCTTAGAGAATATTTAATTGAGCTCCTACTGTATGGACTTTTGTGAAGTATATGGTGTCTCATCAAATACTATTATATTTTAAAAAGCACAGGAGATTGGGTGGAGGGAGAGAAAGGAGGACAAAAACATGAGAAGGGGTATCAATGTTCCAGAAGTAATGTACCCACTACTTGACAAATGTAATTGTAATCCCTCTATACACCACCCCAACAATAAAATGCAATTAAAAAAAGCACAGGAGATTAAGTTGGGCAAAATAACTCATCCACAACCACAAAATACAAAAAATATAAAATTAAACATATATATATATACATATATGTATTCACACAAAAGCAAAAGCACCTCTCCATATTTTAGTACCTGTTTTCTTAATTTATGAATAATTAAAACTGTATAACATTTTTCTATGTGTAAGTACAAGTCAAAGTAATGATTAATATGGTCAGAATAAAAGTATGATATTAATAAAAGCAATCATCTATGAAGTTCAAGACACAGTGATTTAAATAAAGGACTTAAAACAGTAAGTCTCAAAATTAAACAAAGGCTTGCCTGATGATATGATGTTAAATGAGTATATGAACAATTTGGGAATTCAAATTCAAGAAATTTTATAGTATAATTGACTCATCTAATTTTTTTTCATTACAATTATTAGGATTTTTCTTTCTATGGGAAATGTGTACTGTTAATACCTCTAGAGGGAGCACAGTGCCTTTCTTGGAAAGAACAAAACCCAGCCTGGGACAATGACAGCTAAGCCTCCAGGAGGCGTTCATGCCTAGCCCATTGTGTTATTTCTGGGACATAAATACTACCATAATGTTTAGTTACTAAACAGTTGGCAAATTTCATCAAGAATACTCTGAATCCTGCTGGTGGAATTGTAAGCACGTTCAGCCACTCTGGAAAGCAGTGTGGAGGTTTCTTAAAGAACTGAAAATTGGCCTTCCCTACAATCCTGCCATACCACTCCTGGGCATTTATCCTGAACATCATGACCCAAGATATGATAAAGACACCTGCTCAGCTATGTTTATCTCTGCACTATTCACAATAGCCAAGCGATGGAAACAATCCAGATGCCCTACTGCAGATGAATGGATACAAAAAATGTGGTATATATATATATATACACACAATGGAATTCTACGTAGTCAACAGACAAGATAAAATAATGGCATAGGCAGGGAATCTAGAGCAAATCATGTTGAATGAGACAAGTCAAGACTAAATGAACAAAAGGCACATGGTATCCTTAATATGTAGCTATTAGATCCAAACAGTACAAGAGCAAGGACTCAATATTTGCGTACCCAATGCTATGGACATGGTATTGGAAATATAAACACAACTACATAGACATAAAAATTTATGACTCTATAGACATAATGTTTTATTACATAGATTAATATATATCTATGAATATAAACCCTCAGCCTAATTTAATTATGTTCTAAAATCTAAGTGCCAGTGATTGTATATAGAGATTCCCTTCTTGAATACTTGTTTATTAAATACATCATTTGAAATATGATGTAAAAATCAATGTTATTAAATTCTTTAATAAAAAAAAAGAAAAAAAGAATACTCTGAAGCTGGCAACTATTACAACACTCCTCCTGAAGTAACTGTGTAGACATTTACTGCCTTATTTTTCCTACACATAAAAAAGGACTTTTCCAACTAAGGGTTTAACCACAATTACACTCATGCTCTTTCTTTTGGATACATCCTAAATACTCCTCCAAAGGTTTACATTCTTTTGAGTAAGTCAAAATCAAAATGTAAGTGGTTGAAAGAAACAACCAGACTTCTCAAATTCAGATCACAGGCATTTGTTAACTGTGGCCCTGGATAAATTGTTTGTCCTGTTTGAAAAAATATATATTACCAGGCAACCACGATTTAAGGCAGGCAATATTCTCAACATATAACAGATAAGAGAAATGCCAAAGCATGCACAACTATCATCTGCCCATATCACATCGCTAGGAAATAGCAGGGCTGGACATAAGCCAGCCACCATGGCTGGCATATCAGTGCCTTACCCACTGTGGCCAGCTGGCCCTTTTAAGGGCCAGGAAATGGTGGGCAGGGTTGTCATTGTTACTGTTGTTATCTAAAATATAGACCTTCTCCAAACAAATACAAATGTATCTAAAATACAAGTTCTTTAGAATCAATACAGTAGTGGCCGGGAGTTTGGCCTAGCGGTAGAGTGCTTGCCTAGCATACACAAAGACCCGGGTTCAATTACTCAGTACCACATACTAGAAAATGCTGGAAATGGTACTGTGGCTCAAATGATAGAGCTCTGGCCTTGAGAAAGCCCAAGGACAGTGCTCAGAACCTGAGTTCAAGGCCCAGGACTGGCACACACACAAACAAAAAAAATCAAATGGTAGCAGTTTCAGTAAGTTCATACAGGTAAATAATGTCATTTCTGTAACATTTGACAGATTTGTAAGACATGTGTTACACCTAAATGAAGTTTCTTAGAAAAAGTTCAGCTTTTCTAAGGCACAGTAGCTCACACCTATAACCTTAGCTACTCAGGAGGCTGAGATCTGAGGATCATGGTTCAAACCCAGCCCAGGCACAAAAGACCTTGAGATTCTTATCTCCAATTAACCACTAGAAAACGGGAAGTGGGGCCATGGCTCAAGGGGTAGGGTGGTAGCCTTGTGCTAAAGGGTTCAGAGACAGCTCCCAGGCCCAAAGTTCAAGCCCTATACCCACAAAAAAAAAAAAAGAGGGAGAGAGAGGAGAGAGAAAGCTCATCTTTAAAGAGAATAATGTTTTAGAAGAACCTCATAACTGACTCAACTACTTAACATCTGGAAAGAAAAATTCTAAAGCTCTAGAAAGAT
The DNA here is from genome assembly GCF_031878675.1 of Megascapheus bottae. Classification (NCBI taxonomy): domain Eukaryota; kingdom Metazoa; phylum Chordata; class Mammalia; order Rodentia; family Geomyidae; genus Megascapheus; species Megascapheus bottae. The sequence continues at coordinate 71,902,747 of NC_143515.1, read as the reverse complement.
TACCGGAAAAAATGAGAACATAATTGTGCTTCCATTAATTGAACTTTGTAATGCTAATAGGTTACCATTACCAGCCAAGCTAGGATATAAAATAGTTGGAAACAATTTATGAATTCATAAATAAGGAAAAGCTGCTTGTAATATTTTAATGCTGAGTGAAAGGAATGCCTCTGTCTGAAATGTTCCTCCATTCTCCATCTTAGCCCTGTAAAGAGCAAGTGACCTGAAGCTGTACTGAAGTGTTTTCAGCAAGATATACCTCTGGAATACATGGGGAAAGCTCAGGCTGCCCAGGAGACCTGCACTTTCCAGCCACATTTTATGCCTCCATTTCCCTGAGAACAGTATCTCCTCTTCTTAAATTAGTACCTGGAGAAGCACTAAATTCACACCCTAAGCCGGATGCAGCCTTCTTTGAGTAGAAAAACTGTCCTGGCTTCCTCACAAGCCAGCCTCCATTTTTCCAGCACCTGTACACTGTAGGGAGTAAGTCAGAGCTCGATGTACTGAACACATCTTAACTATGTGCTTCAACATCCTAGAAGTGTCACCATCCACTTCTCATGTCTCCCAGGGGCCACTACAGTATGTGAGACAGTACACACTCAGTGATCACTTGCTAAACACTCACTATTTGTATGATAAACAATGTAACAGTCTGTGCATTTGAGAAACATTTATTATGAGTTAAGCACAATGTCAGGTACAAGAGATGTGGAAATTAACCACATACAGATCTTTAAGAAGTTTAAAGGCTAATCAATAACCATCATACAGGGAAAGAAGTGCTCTGGAGAGACATACACCAGAGCATGTTGAGGGCTCCACAGAAGAGCATCAAAAGAGACTATGTGAGCATCAAACTCACACATGGAGTGCCACAGAGTCTCACGATACACACCGCCATAGTATGTAAAGTTCTTTTGGAAAGAGCCTACAGAGCTGGGCATAGTAGCTCAAATCTAATCCTAGCTACTTGGGGGGCAAAGATAGAGGACTGCAGTTGGAGGCTAGCCTGGGAATAAAGTTTCCAAGGCTCCATCTCAATGAATGGCTGCGTGCTACAGTGCAAAACTGTTATCCTGCTCTAGGACAAGCGCCATGGCAGTGTGTCTGTCATCCCCAGCAACACAGAGAAGTAGGAGGACCACAGATCAGGCTGGCCCAGACATAAAATGAAACCATGCCTCAAAAATCAGCAAGGCCAAAAGGGGCAGGAGGTATGGTTCGAGTGGTAGAGCACCTTCCCTCCAAGCATAAGCCCTAAATTTACTCTCTAGTGCCCTCAAAAGGTTCTATAGAAATTGTCAAGAGAAGAAATGGCAAAACAAAGCTAGGCGCAGTAGCTCATGCAAGTAATCCTAGCTACTCAAGAGGCTGAGCTATGAGGACCACTGCTCAAAGCCAGTCCAGGCACTAAAGTCTGTGAGCCTCTCATCTCTAATTAAACACTAGAAAACCAAAGTGGCACTGTGGCTCAAGGGGTAGGGCAGTAGTCTTGAGCCTTTGAAGAGCTCAGACAATGCCCAGGCCCAGAGTTCAAGCCACATAACCAACAACAAAAAAGGAAACAGCAAAACAAAAACAACACTTTCACTGTTATTATTCTTTCCATTCTCATGAAAACTGGTCATAGAAACATAGGAAGAAATTTTTCAGGACATGTGTGAGGAAAAAAAAGTTAAGTCTGACTGTGTTTGCTGCAGAGCAATAAAAGAACTGCTTGTTAAAATGTCCACGAGTAAGACTGTTAAAAAAAATTTTAAGACTCATAAATATAAATCAGGCACTCAAGTATTTGCCATTTTATGAAAGGAAGAAATTTAAATTTTATTTTTAAAATAGTCTACCTGAGCCAGGTGCAGTGGCTGATGCCTGTAACTAACTACTCAGGAAGTTGAGACTGGAGTGAAGTGATTCCAGGGTAGACCAGGCAAAATAATCTGTGAAATCCCCAGCTGGGGGTTAACCCCTAGCCGTGTGAAGTGACACACATCTACCGTTCTACCAGAAGAAGGATCGTGGTCCTGGCCAGCCAAGCAGGAAGCAAACCCTATTCAAAAAATGAAACATGTAAAAAAAGGACAGGAGCATGGCTTAAATGGCAGACTGCCTATGTGGCAAGCACAAGTTTGTGATTTCAAATCCTACACTGCCCCCAAAATAGTCTGGGTAAATATTACTTGGATCCTCAACCTATCACCATGAGATTCAACGTTAAAATTTTTGATGTTACAGGAAAAAGAATCTGAAGATTTACAGACTTAACCCTAGAATGGCTGTTATTTATCTAATATACTCTGTCTGCAATAATTATAATATTTATATATTTTATACATAAATATATAACAGTGAATATAAGGCAGGAGGGTGAAGTGTTTCAAACCTATCCAAGTGAGTGAGCTATCATATCAAGACCCCAAATATGGATTATAAAGTCTTAAGAGGCCAAAAATACTTGCTGGTACCACTAAAAGACATAACCAAAAAGTGTATATTTAGAAGACATTAACATTTGACTGTTAATACTGAATGTCTCATCCAAAAGAAAAAAAAAGAAACTAGCTTTTAGAGTCAGAAAACAATTACACTGAATAATTTGGATCATACTATAACCAAAATGCTACCATACATTTTAGAAGAAAACTATTAATTTTGAAAGTTACGAAAAATGGCAATATAAGATTCTTAAATAATTTTAGCAACTCTCTTTAAATAAGATTTGGAATTTTTAATGAGTGATGTTCATAGCTATTGGATAGAGGAAAGGGTAAAACTAAAATTATAAATATATTCTGAAAACAAAAACGGGTTATTTTTTAAAGCTGTTTCTATTAATAGACTCATTTCATTAGAAAACTCTGGAAAAGTCAAACACATTTTACAAGCAGCTGAAGTGTCTTTATGGAAGAGGTATTTACAAGCAGTTTATTAATAAAAGTGGTTTGAGAGCAAAATTCTTTCTACAATCCTTAGTTTATTATACACTAATCATTAAGCTGCATACCAATTCCTTTACAGTTATACTTCCCATATAAAGCAAATGAAGACAATATGGCATATACAAAATTAGCACGGGTTTTAGCTAGAATAGCCTCTAGCTATTGAATTAACCAGGATGTTTTGGAGAGTTAAATAGGGTATTTACAGTTTTGTCATAAGGCAACATGGTGATACATACCTGCAATCCCAGTACTAAAAGGGATGAGGCTGGCACATCATTAGTTTCAGGCCTGCCAGTTCAAGGCTAGTCTAAGCTACATAGCAAATCCCAGTCTTTTTTTTTTTTTTTTTTTTTTTTTTTTGCCAGTCCTGGGCTTGAGTTCAGGGCCTGAGCACTGTCCTTGGACTTTCTCAGGGCTAGAGCTCTACCACTTGAACCTCAGCACCGCTTCCAGCTTTTTTCTACGTATGTACCAAGGAATCGAACCCGGACCTTCATGCATGCTAGGCAAGCATTTACCACTAGGCCAAACTCCCAGCCCCAATTTTAAAGAATACTTTTCTAATAAATACGACTGTGTGGGTTTTTTTTTTAATTAGTGCTACCCACTAGAAGTAAATATTACCATTTCTTACCAATATCAATGTATTTGGGATCCAAGGGTGTGCCAATAGAATTACAAAGAACTAGCACAAACTGTGAACAAATAAAACAGAAAAAAAATCAGAGCTCTTTCTTGCTTACAAATAATAAAGGAAATATTACAAACATATATATATATATATATATCATGCTAATTGTTTTCAAGTATCACTAGCTAGGAAATAATGAACAAAATGTCTAAGTACAAAGAACGATAGAAAAAAAAAGAAAACTAATCCGCAGCACTTATGGAAAAGAACATGAAATCAAATTAGGTCAAGACAATGTTATCAATCTAAGGGAGCAGCAGGTCCTATGGCCCCAAGAATCACAGTCTTCCACCGTGCTTCTGAAATACCTGCCCACACATAGCCCTGCTCCCTTTTATACTCTAACCAGCTAAGTAAGAGCTAAGAGGATTTGTTACCGTTGCACCAAATGTCTCCATCTCATTCTCCTCCTTTGAAGCAATACATAAATGACATGAAAATTTCAGTTAATTCAGTAAAGACATAATCCAATCTAGTTTAAAAAAAAACCTATCTACAAATAATATCATGACAAATGTTAGAAAAACACTCAGACACACTGCACTTTATCCTCAGTGACCACTTCTTTTTTCTTTTTTTTCACTGAATCACTTTTCCTATGTCTTGTACTTACATTATTATTTTACTTAGATATTTTCCCCAAAATTATCCCAAACAAATCAACTTTCTGTGTGCCACTGTTTGATGAAAATTTGTTTCATTCATTTCATAAATTATGATACAAAGTATACTAAAATACCTTAATTTACTCCTCTACTTAATACCACAAAGCGCTAGAAGGAAGTTGTTATATTTACCTTTCATTTTTACCAGTGACAATGTTGATCATTTTAAGAATCACCACAAGCAATCCTCCTAACTTCCTATTTCTTGCTCTATTATTTCTTCCTTTTGCTACTGACCACCACAAACCCAAGTAACATGTTACAGTGCAACCTCCTGTTTTGCTGCTTCCACCTGTTGCCTTCCTGTGAAAGATAAGCACTTCTTTCTCATTTCCTTTCCCATCCATCCCCTTTCTGATTGGAGGGTACTGAAGATGAACTTGGTGTCGTCACTACCACATGGGCTACTTTTAACATAACATTCTCACTTTGGAATTGGAGGCATGTCTTAGAAGGTAGCAGATACCAAGCTCAAGTCCTAGTTAGCCACAGACCAAAAAAAAAAATAGGTTTAAGTATTTTAATTGATTTTTTTTAATTTCAGAAATCCCAGGCACCAGGAGTTCGGCCTAGTGGTAGAGTGCTTGCCTAGCATGCACGAAGACCCAGGTTCGATTCCTCGGTACCACATACTTAGAAAAAACCTGGAAGTGGCTCAAGTGGTAGAACTCTAGCCTTGAGAAAGTCCAAGGACAGTGTTCAGTCCCTGAGCTCAATCCCAGGAATGGCAAAAAATGGGTTCCGTTCACACATTTAATCAGTAGTTTGTTTATGATATGGAATTCTACATGGGAAATTTGGTCAATGACAGAATAATGTCCCTCAGAATTTTAAGGCAATTAATTCTCCAAAGTATTGCTGTTGACATGCTGAATATCATGACTCTTCATCTTGTGAATTCTGTTTCTCCTCTCTGAAATCTTGGCAGTTTTTAATCCCCAGTATTCTGAAATTTCAAATATGCCTTCATGTAGAAATGTTTTTATTTACTAAGGTATTTCCAATCTGAAACTTTAAGGGAAGTCTGCATGCACATTTTCTTCAGATTGACTCTAGTTTGCTATCCAATGGTTTTAGAACCAGTATTATACTGAAATGCTTAATTTCCAGGACTAGTTCTCTTATTTACTGTCTCTTAATATCTTCTATTTCCTTGCCTTTTCACTTACTCCAGAGGTGCTTCCCTTCATCTGATTTTCTAATCCTTCTGTCGAGTCTTACATGATGGCTGAAATTTCCAAAACTTTCTTTTTCTGCCCTTTTTTATTTTACAGATGGAAACCTCCTAACTCTCTAGGATGACAATGGCCATTCTTCAGATGCCTGTACTTTGAGTATTCCTTTTTCTGCACAGTGTGCTTCCTCCAAGTGTTTCTACTTGTTAAATTTGACACTTGCCTCAAATATCTGGACCTCCTTTCTGACCAGTCTATCCAGTGTACTGAGAAGTGGGATGATAAAAGCTGTTTGAATGAATGTCACAGCCTTTACTGTGAAATAACTCAACACAACTGCTTTCCGGGGGGATTCCCAATCTGAATATGGTTAGATGCATTTTCTCCTGAGTGAGGCAGATTCTCCAAGAGAAAAGTTTCCAAATTACTGTTTCAAAGCTTGGAGTTCGGCTGCCAGTGCTCCAGAAACCAGGTGGGAAAGGAAGCTGGGGAGAACTCTGAACAGTGAGTGAGCTTCAAGTCTGTCCAGTTTTCAGCCAAGATCATCTACCTCAGCTACGCTCAGAGCCCACCAGAGCCGTGAGTGACTGCCTTTGACCTCCCAAAGACTAAACCCCAGTTGTAGTAAGTGCTCAGAGCTGCTGCCTAGGTCCTGTGGCTCTCAGAAGAGGAAACCCGGGAATCTGCTTCTCTCTTCTCCTTTCCTCTTCCCCCTCCATCCCTCTCTTACTCTCTCTCTCTCATATATACACATACTCTCCTTTTCTTTGCCTCACTTCTTTCTCGTGGGTTTTTTTTTTATTGTAATTAGTAAAAGGGTTACATGATATTTGCCAGATAGAAGGTGCATTAATTCACATACATTGATACCCTTTCACATGTCTTGGTACCCATTTCCCTCCCCCCCACACACCCCCCATTTTCTCGTGGGTTTTTTTCTTTCCTGTGTAGCCTGGGCTTTCCAGGCTACTTATGCATCTGCTGCTTTCTCCCACCAGCCCCACCCCGCAAGCCCCATCTGCCCCTCAGCATTAATAGTACCTGCCTCTGCTGGTTCCATAAAAGGCTATGGTTCCATTTCCTTAGGTCTGCTAAGGTAATTACCACTAATCCAGCTACTCTAACTTCCATTTCCTCTCCCTTTCTGGTCTCTATGGGCTTTTGGCAATTTTTTTTAAAATGAGTTTATTATTTTCTCAGTGATTTTAAGGGAAAAACAAAAATCAAATATAGCTATTCAAGTCACCTTTAATTAAAAACAGACTTCTTTTTAAAATTACATCCCAGACAAAGATGTTGGTGACCTATTTTGAAACATAACTTGAGTTATTCCTTTTATGACATATTGGTTTTTAGAGCAATATAAGCCTGAATAAATTTCTCAATGTCAAAAGCTATACAAATTTATAAATACTATTAAATAATTTCTGCATTTCTACTAATCATCTGGATAGTCTTTTCTGCCTGTAGAATTTTGATTTAAAAAAAAATTATGGTATTTTAAATACATTTCAGAGATAGAATATTCAGTACTAAATCAATCAACATGAATGGGCAGTGACTAATTAACAGAGAAAAAAAAATCAGGGGATTCAGAATCAATGGAGTCTAGTAGTTGGCCAAACCAGTTTAGACAAACATGGCCAACAGACCCAATGTTCTGTCCTTGCCAGTGTCCGGATCATGCTTGAGAAGGGGGGTAACAGAAACACATTTTGCCCACTGTCAACCCATCTGTGTCTCAAGAACCATGAGGACCTACCTGAGGATGACTTTCATCAGCTTTTGTAGCCAAAATGCAGAAATCACCACAGGTGGTAATAGAAATAAGACTCTTCACATATTTAATATATTTCTCATTGTTCTTTGTATCCCAAAAGACCACACAGTACTCAGGACGATCGGGTCTGGTATATGCATAAACCACGGTATTTAAGCAATAGCCCCACTAGGAAGAAAGGAAGGGGAGGGGAGGTTATGGAGGGGGAAAGGAGGCAATACTTAGCCTGAAAAAGAACTTTTCTCTTGTTTGCTTAAATAATTTGATATACCCTCATTTTATGTTTACTCTAGAAATAATGCAGGTTAATGGTTTATCAGTGCTGACAAAATATATCCCTTCAGAAATGAAGACAGGAATGAATCACCAGCTTAGTACCTTTTCTCACCAGCAAAAATTCTCCAAGTCACAACAAAGACATTTTTAAACCAAAAATGTGCTGCAAAAATAAACTTATTTATCAAACGTCCCTTATAACTTTAAATTTATAAGATTTAAGCTTCGTTAGTGAATTTTTTCAAAAGTCTGTTAAGTTATGATGATTTAATAATAATAGCAGGTGCGATTGGGGAGGGGACATCAGGTACTCATCAGATACAGTTACAAGTTTAAGTCCTGAGTTCCCAACAGGAACTTTGCCTTTTCCCCATGAACATTTATAAAATCTGTTTCTACGGTCAAATTCTTATTTATCTAAAATGAATTCTTCTTGCTTATCTAAAATAAAAAAACAAATGTAAACTCACAGAGAGAATAGCCATGTACAAACCTATTTTAGCTTTACTTCTTAGGTATTTATTTCTCCTTCACATTATCTAGTCATTATGGGACTTCTCTGGGTACAATTTTTCCTTCTAACTCTCCCATTATGTTTTTATGTGATTTGGGATACATCAATAATCCTTGTCAACATTATGACTAGGTAAACTAAGTCATGTTTAACTGTATATTCTATAGTTAATTTCTAACATGAACTTTTACCTTTAAAACAGTTTTAGATTTAACTTCTTCTAATACCACAGCCCATTTGCCTATCCCATAGTTTTCTACTTATTAGTTCTAAAGTCTTGATACACACACAAAAAAGCATTTCTGAAACTAAACAGCTATGAATATTCTTTGATCTATAACAAAGATATTTAAGAAACAAAAGAAACCTTATTTTATAAATGCTTTTAATACCTTATAATCAGGCCGAATATTTGCAAAATATATGAAGGAATCAACAGCCAGTGCAATTTTCAGCCCACCTCCTTCCCAAGACAGTGCAGTCATCTGCTTCCCAGGAACCTTCAAAGCACCTAAATGCTGGGGGACGGGGATTCACATTAACCTCAAGTTTATATCACAATGAGTAAATCACCCCACCCCCAGCACGGTGGTAAGAAAATGAGTTTGTGTAAAACTACTAATCCTTATTAAAGAAATTTTTTCTCTTTTTTAGAAGAAACCATCCATTTGATAGAAGAAATGTATAAACTATATCCACAGAACTAGAAAACAAATTTCACCAAACCTAAGACACTATAGACTGAAACATGCACCTTTACTTTTAAGTACAACTAAGAAAAAAAAAGTGTTGCTAATTAGAATATGATTTTTATGAGTATGATTTTACGGTACATGTCTTCCACCTTCTACCACAGGACAATGCTGCAAGAAGGCCTTGACAGGGCCCTCAGCCCAGTGAGCAAATAAACTTCAGTGTTTCCTAGTGTATGGTACTCAGTACTAGCAGTAGACAATGACAAGACAGATGCACTAAACCCTACTCCACAGAACAATAGAACAAAAACATAATCAAAAAATCTTATGGAGGAGGGTCTGTCTTGCTACCTCTATGAAACCAAAGGGTAACAAGCAAGCTTTGGTGAGCATCCCTGCACCATGGGAAATGAAGACCACCGCCTCATTATACAAACTGGCCAGGAAGTGGCAGCACTGCAGACAACAAGCACTGGCTATGTGCCAAGCACTGGGCACAGACAGCCCTTCATCCTTCTCTCCTTTGGTCCTCAAGACAACACCAACAGGAATTATCTGAATTCCAGGAAACAAACAATCTTCATCTCAGAACTAAATGATTCAAACTATGCCTCCAAAATGGAGCAGAAAGCAAGGCCAAATAGTTGATGGTGAACATACAAAAACCAACTATGCACTCAAAAGAAGGAAAACATAATATAGGCTTAAAAATACAGTATGCACAAATATATTAAGCATAGTTATTAGTAAGCTCTCTTTTTCCAAATTCTATTTTTCGTCAGTTATGGGGCTTGAATTCAGAGGCTGGGTGTTGTCCCTGGGTTCTTTTGCTCAAGGCTAGCACTCTACCACTTGAACCACAGCTCCACTTCTTGGTTTTTTTTGTTTTGTTTTGTTGCCAGTCCTGGCTCGAACTCAGGGCCTGAGCCCTGTCGTTGGGCTTTCTCAAGGCTAGAGCTCTACCACTTGAGTCACAAAAACACTTCTGGCTTTTTTCTATGTATGTGGTATCAAGGAATCGAACCCAGGTCTTCATGCATGCTAGGCAAGCACTTTACCACAAGGCCAAACTCCCAATCCCACAGCTCCACTTCTGATTTTTTTTTGACTGGTTAATTGGAGATAAGAGTCTCACAGGGACATTTCTGCTGGGCTGGCTTCAAACCACAATCCTCAGATCTCAGTCTCCTGAGTAGCTACTTGGCACCCAGCTCCAAATTTCTGAAAATTGACAAGGTATCAATCCTCCTATTTGAAGTTTCCAATGTGACTTCTAAAAATTCTCTCTAAAGTTATTAAGAATGCCATGGAAAAGAATATGTATTTAGGAAATAATACTTATATTTTCATTTGGCATCACTGGAGATTGGTTACTATAAAAGTTTTCTTAAAATAACTGATTACAATGAATTAAAATAATTAGAAGTTCAAACTGGAAGGGTAGACAGATATGTGTTAGTATGTCTATCTCCACATATTTTGTCTATGTATATACGATATGTATGTATATAATTTATAAATGTTTAATATTACATATACATGTTTCATTTCTAAGCCCATTTGAAGTATTGCACTAGGCTGAGCACAGTAATATAATGTAATCTCAGTTACTTGGAGGGGGGAAACTGTGAGAGCTGCATTCAAAAGTAGCTCACTCAAAAAATTAACAAGATCCTCTGAGCGCCAGTGACTCACACCTGCAATCCGAGCTACTGGAGAGGCTGACATCTAAGCATTGTGGTTCAAAACCAGTCCCAGCAGGAAAATCCTGGAAAGTCTTATCTCCAATTAACCACAAGAAAACCCGAAGTGTAGCTGTGGCTCAAAGTGTTAGAGCACTACATTAAGCATAAAAAGCTCTGGGACAGTGCCTAAGCCCTGAGTTCAAGCCTTGTAACCAACCAAAAAAAGGGGGGGGAAGGAGGAGCCAAACACAGTGGTACACACCTATCATTCTAGCTATGCCAGAAACACCAGGGGCTGGAAGTTTAGCCTGGTGGTAGAGTGCTTGCCTAGCATGTATGAAGACCCAGGTTCGATTCGTCAGTACCACATACATAGAAAAAAATGGTGATGGGGCTCAAGTGGTAGAGCTTTAGCCTTGAGAAAACCCAAGGACAGTGCCTATGCCCTGAGTTCAAGGCCTGGGACTGGCAGAAAGAAAGAAAGAAAGAAAGAAAGAAAGAAAGAAAGAAAGAAAGAAAGAAAGAAAGAAAGAAAGAAAGAAAGAAAGAAAGAAAGAAAGAAAGAAAGAGGGGAAGGAAGGAAGGAAGGAAGGAAGGAAGGAAGGAAGGAAGGAAGGAAGGAAAAGAAAAGAGAAGCAAGACCCTGAAAACCAAGAATCAAAAAGAACATGCTTCCAGAACACAATTTAGCAAACACAAGGCTCTAATTTCAAACCCCATTACCACCACCAAAAAGTAAAAATGAAAACAAAAAAGAAAAAAAATCTCATTAAAATTAAAAAAAAAAAAACCAAAAACGCTAAAGTATATGACAGCACTCATAAGCCAGCTAAGAAGAGATTCACAGGTGGAGAGAATACCCAAGATAGCTAGTCCATAGTAATATCTTATGTCAAACTTCTGGGTTTCTTTCTCTTCTTTTCCTTTTGTTTTGTTTTTTTCAGGCATCATCTCACTGTGTACCTTCAGCTGGCTTTGAACTGGAGATCATTCTGCCTTATGCTGTGACTATATGTTTGCACCCCTATACCCAGCAAACTTCAGGGTTTCTAAACATTACAAAATAAACTTGATGATAAAACAAAGAAAATTTGTGACGTGAATACCTTATTCACACTTATAATCTCAATATTGTTACTCAAAATGTCCCTAAATAAATGACTAGTTCATACTTTTCCTGTTGTGCTGTTCCTACCCATGGAGGGGAAGAAAGTATCACTGAAATGCACTTACCTCACCAAAGGGAGTATAAAACTGCACAGAGTTGATGTCTTTATCCTGAGTGACGACCCTCTGGGAGCCAGCCACAGCTAACACACTGCCTGTGTGGTTCCACTGGATGCTGACCACATTCATGCCCGTATCAATCAAAACAGGGTCTAGTCAAAGTGGGAAAAAAAAAAGGTATGCTGAAGCTAAGCTAATAGGAACATAATTAGCCTACAGAATTAGATGAACTTAAGAATGATTTTTAATATTGTTTAATTTTCCAATTATAAAGAAAAGAAGACTTACTTTGGTCATTTTCATGTCTCATTATTTGGCATCTTCCATTGTCAAAACAAATAGCCAGACAAGGGCAGTCGGGCTCCACGTAGCCTTCTGTGCCATGGTACCAATGAATGCCCGCAATGCTGATGGCTCCAGTGACATTCACCAAACAATTCAACTTCATTTTCATCTGGACAGAGGTGCACAGTTAACAGAGAAATTTCAAACAGAAGTATGAACGGAATGCTGCTGGAAGAACACTGAAGGCAGGATCTAAAATCTGGCTGCAAAGGCAAGTTGCACTGCTACTGAGAGTAATTTGCAGAGAAAAATGTCACACAGAAACTGGCTGTTCTCCCACCAGTGAGAGGACTTGAGTGACATCTGAATCCTCATTACAAAGGAAACTGCCTCATCAGTGGGTCAGAGATTCCATTTGCAAAGCCAGAACTTTTTTCCACATTTTGTCACAGAGCCTACCCAACCTTACCTTCTTTCTACAAACTCATTTTTCTCTCTTATGATGTAAGTCTTCCATTCTCTTTACAAACAACTTTACTGACAGAAAAACATCTTTACTATCTGCATGAAAACTTGGACTTGAGACACCAGAAGATACCTGCAAAACTGAAGTTTCACAGCATCCTTGTCCTTATCCCCTGCTTTTACACACTGACAAAAGTCCACTCCACTGCCAGAAGCTGGAACTGAAAGCAAGGCTAATCCATATGGTCTTAGAGAAACTAAAATTTTTTAAGCTAAAAAAAATTTAGCCAAAAAAAAAATGTTTACAGCTAAAAAATTTTTAGCCAGTTGCCAGTGGCTTATGCATATAATCCTAGCTATTCAGCAGACAAAGATCTGAGGGGCACAAAAGCCAGGCCAGGCAGGAAAGTCCATGAGACTCTAAATAACCACCAAAAAAGCTGAAAGTGGAGTTGTGGCTCATGTGGTAGAACACTCACCGTAAGCACAAATGCTCGGAGACAGTGCCCAGGCTCTGAGTTCAAGTCCCCAGACAATTGTAGCTATTGTCTCAGCTACTTGGGAAGCAGAAACTAGGGGGATCATGGTTTGAGACCTGCCTGAACAACCAAACACGACCCCATCTCAACAAACAAGTTGGGCATGGAGACGCATACCTATAATTCACTAAACATACCTATAAATCTAAAAGCTACTGTGGAAAATACAGAGAGAACAGTTAGGTCCAGGACAGGTGCAGCAAAAGCACGAGACCCTACAAGAAAATAACTCCATAGGTGGTGCTGCAGGTATAGCTTAAGTGGTAAGAATGCCTACTGACCAATACGATACCCTGGGTTCAAACCTCAGTGCCACCCCCCAAAATTCAATGAGTAAAAAAGAGAAAAACCTGAGTCAAAGACTATTACATAAACTATAATAAAAGATAAAAATAATCACATAAAGCTGTGTGAATAGAAATAATAAATATATACTTACTATAAAATTTCCTTGATTATCATAAATGTGTATTTCCCCATTCGCCATTCCAAAAAGTAAGATTTTACTATCTGAAGACCATGCTACATGGCATAACTGAATACCCTTCAGATCTTTTCCCCAAATACGGTTTCCTAAAACAAAACACAAATATAATTATTGGAAGTTCGAAGTTACCATCTTCCAGCTGCTTTCAAAATCTTTGTCCCCCCCTAAAGAACATCCCACATCCACTCTTTATTAACTAACCTACTTCAATTATTGAGCACATATATAAGATAACATAATAAAAGATCTTCTAAGTAGCAGTAGCCATTTCTTTTTCTATCATTTATGAACTCTTTCTTCTCGTCTCCAAATGCCACAGGCTCCTAACTCCACAAATGGCCCTATGTTTCTTTATTCACTTTGGGGTTTAAGCTACCATGTCAGGCCTCAGGTACATCTCTGGATATAATTCTCTCTTTTCAGTATCACCACAGGAAAACAAACAAAGAATCATTTTTTCCTAAAAATACTTATTTAAAACAAATGGTTAGAACCAGCAAAGCAAAACGTATTCTTAGAGATTATCAAATTATATATCAAGTGTTACATCTGTTTTCAAATCAGAATGCTAATAACTGTGTAACTTAAATCTCTACAGATAAAAACCAGCTGAGTGGTCCTTAGTCCAAGGCATGCATGCATACCATCCACCGACCCAACGATCACAGCTCCGTCCTCATACACGATGCAGATCTTCTGCCCGTCAGAATTCCAGCTCATACTACGAACCACCGACTTGTTGCGATTGTTGATCATCTCCTCATACCAGGAGCCTGTTTTCAGAAATTAAAAAACTGACAAGTTACACTTTCCCATCTATTATATGGTACTTAGAGTTAACAGCCATCTAGAAAGCATCCTATGGGATAAATAGCGGCAAAGCTTTCTTCCACCTGAGAAACTGCACTACAGATTATCAAACCCAACACATACACACATGGCCCAGGGGCTAGTTACAACAAGATTATCACAGGAAACACAACAATCACCCATCTCTTTCCCTTTATTCTTTCTTTCTCATTTTCCCCTCTTTCTTCTAATCAATCAAGACTGATTAAACATACTTAAAACATGTGGAATGTAATGATGAAATCCTCTTCTATATAATATAAGCTAATGAGAGAGAGACAAATAGATGGACAGACAAAAAAAGCCTTAAAAACTAAATAAAACTTCATTTGCTTTTTCAGGGCCAAAACAACTGATTTTGGGGGGGGGAATTAACTTTCCCCTCTTGAATAACATATTACATTTCATGTAATAAATAAGATGACAGAAAACAACATTTTACATGTATGCAAAACCTCTCCAATGATTAATTACATATTAGGTAAAAGTATCTCAAATACTAGGTAAACTTGAAGCTTACAATATTGTTACAGTGATGAAAAGGTCATCAATACACTGAATGACATAAACATTCTAGCTACAAAATCCCTCTACATGGAGTGAGGTGTGACTTGCTTGTAACTAAAACCAAATTAGAGACCAAAAAAAAAGGGTGGGGGGGCGGGAGTTTGGCCTAGTGGATAGAGTGCTTGCCTAGCACGCACCAAGAGTGGAGTCTTCAGTACTATGTACATAGAAAAGCCAGGAATGATGCTGTGCCTCAAGTAGCAGAGCACTAGCCTTGAGGAAAAAGCCCAAAGACAGTGTTCAAGCCCTGAGTTCAAGCCTCAGGACTGGCAAAAAAAATTAAAAAAGCAAAGGGGATGGAATACACACTGGCTAGATAATCACGTTTTAAAATAACTCTTCAAAATAGGGTGTTAACACAATCATGACTGAAGCCCCAAGAAGACCAACTCTGAAAACCAAAGTTACACTAATCTACTATACTTTCAAATGGTACCCCACTGCACCCCTACACACATACACATACACTTTAAAGTAAAATTCAAGCACAACAGCATGTTTTTTATTAAGAACTTATAAATGATACATTCTATACCTTTAGAAAACAGGAAAGGAAAATGATGGTTACAGGCCTGGAAAGAATACACATTATGAGCTGCTTTTCTAGGAACAGTGACAAGTCTAAATTAGCCCTTCTCCTCCCTTCACCCTCCAGCTCTGAATTGTGGACCCAGTACAAGAGCTGAGATAAAACGTATACCCACAAGGGGGCTGGGAGTTTGGCCTAGTGGTAGAGTGCTTGCCTAACATGCATGAAGAACCGGGTTCGATTCCTCGGTACCCCACATACATATCAAAAAAAGCCAGAAGTGGTGCTGAGGCTCAAGTGATAGAGTGCTAGCCTTGAGAAAGTCCAAGGACAGTGCTCAGGCCCTGAGCTCAAGCCCAGGACTGGCAAAAAAAAAAAAAAAAAAAAATGTATACCCACAAAAGAAAAGGAGGCTAACTGGCCCAATTCAGGTAATGAATTATTGCCTTTGACTTCATAAAGATGTTTCTAACTAGTAAGTTAACTCCAGCCACTAATCGTGTGGGAAGTAATTCTTACTGAAAGTCTAGAGGGTGGGAGAGAATTATCTCATGTAGAAACTATTCTAAGTGTCTAAGTTCATTTTGCAGACATTCAACAGTAACCTACTTGTTTTCTTAATGGTTTCACATTTCAAAAGAAATAAAGTAAAAGCTGGGCAGAAATAAATCCAGAGTATCATAGCACAGTCAGCATGAATTCCTCCTACCAGTTACAATGAGATTATTTTAGAAAAGCCATCTCCCCATCCAAATACTGTGAGCCACACTCCAGTTAGTGAAATACAGCAGCTCCTAATATACCTTTATATAGCATCCAGACAATGATAAGCCCATTCTGATCACTGGTAGTCAACTTCTGATACTGCTCATTCCAGGTTATAACTTGAACAGCACCTGGGACATCAGAAAACAATTTACATACTTAAAAATGGCTACAATTAATTTCAAATCTGTATCTTGACATAAATCCCAACTAAACAGTCTTCAATTTTAATAGATACCAAAAAGATTCAGAGGATATAGTCACTGAAGACATTAATTTTCTACAACTCTGTATAACATAGTTTTTATATACCCCTCTACCGTGCTTGCAAAGACATATCCATGACTAGCTCAAAATGTTATCTTTAATCTGAAGAGAAATGCAAATAAGCAGAAGTAATGGTATGGTTCAAATGGTAGACCATCGCCCTGAGCAGAAAAAGCTAAGTGAGAACTCAAGATTCTAAGTTCAAGCCCCAGTGGGAAAACAAGTAGAGAAAAAGAAAACATAGCTGGGCATTGATGGCTCTTGCCTATAATCCTAGCTACTCAGGAGGCTGAGATCTGTGGATTACAGTTAGCCCAGGCAGGAAAGTCCATGAGACTCTTATTTCCAATTACCAATCAAAAGGCTGGATTTAAAACTGTGGCTCCAGTGGTAGAGCATAATCCTTTCACAAAAAAAAAAAAAAAAACGCTCAGGTACCCAGGCCCTGAGTTCAAGCCCCAGGACCTATACACACATTAAAAACCAAAACACACACAAGCATGAATGATTTACCAAACCATTATAGATGGTTAGTTATCCTTTTGGTTGGCTGATTCTAGTTGATATGGTTCATAATTTGTTTCCCATTCTCCTTTACTATGTCATTAGTAACAAGTTCATGGGCAAATCTTAACCCTCTGGGTTATATGAAAAATTGATTAGCTTTAGTTTTCTTATCTATAAATATTTCAGTGTCTATTTTCCTAAGGATATTCTTTTTCATAACCCTTTTGCAAATTTTTTTTGGTCAATTGTAGGGCTTAAGATTCTTGGCCTGGGTATTGTCCCTGAGCTCTTCAGCACAAGGCTACTGCCCTACCCCTTGAGCCATAGCGCCACTTCCGATTTCTAGTGGTTAACTGGAGATACGAGTCTCATGGTATTTAGTGCCTGGGGTGGCTGTGAACCTCAATCCTCAGATGTCAGCCTCCTGAGTAGCTAGGATTACAGGCGTAAGCCACTGCACCAGGCTTGCAAATTCAAATTTTTAACTGAAAAATACTATCTAATACATAGTCCATTTTCAAGTTTTGTCAATTATCTAGATAATGTCCCTTCTAAATATTTTTTTTCTCATAGCAGGATCCTTGAGATCAAATAATGCAGTCAGTCATTTTCTTTGTAGTTTCCCTAGTCTGGGATAACAGAACAGATTCTTTAAAATGACTAGGCACATTTTAATATATTTATATTGCCTATATATACATACATATACATACATAGTATGTATATATGTATAGTCAGACAACAATATTTTAATATTTAAAATAACTACTTTTAAATATTTATCAAAGATGTATAATCCTGTTAAAAGATGATATGAGGTCTGGGAGTTTGGCCTAGTGGTTAAAGTGCTTGCCTAGCATGCATGAAGACCCGGGTTCTATTCCTCAGTACCACATACGTAGAAAAAAGCTGGAAGTGGTGCTGAGGCTCAGGTGGTAGAGCTCTAGCCTTGAGAAAGTCCAAGGACAGTGCTCAGGCCCTGAGCTCAAGCCCACGACTGGCAAAAAAAAAAAAAAAAAAAAAAAGATGATATGACTCTAGGCCATATAAATTATGTTTATGAATAAATTATTATTTTAAATATAATTACCTAAAATGTCAACATCCTTGCATTAAGTAAATTTACTCCAAATGAACAAAAAATAAAAGCTGCATGACTCACCACTGTGACCTTCCAGGGTCTGATTCATAGAAAGGTTACTAGGAGCTGCAAGACCTTTCAATTTCGCATCATCTAAAGGAAAAAGAAACTTACTATTATATATACACCTATATAAAAGCAACAGTTTATAAGATTTCTGACATATCCTGAAAGTTGGAGAGATATACAAAGACATTAGAATGGTTTTCCCTTTTTTGTTGTTGTTGATCGTGGGCCTTGAACTCTGGGCTGGAGCACTGTCCCTGAGCTCTTCAGCTCAATACTAGCACTCTACTACTTGAGCCACAGAGCTATCTCTGGTTTTGTGAGAAGCAGCATTGTGAACTAGCACTGAGAAGTAGCATTGAGTGAAGAGCTCAAGAACGCACCCAGGCCCAGAGTTCAAGCCTCATGGCAGACAAAAAAAAAAAAAAAAAGTCTTACGGAAGGACTTTCATGCCCAGGCAGGTTTTGAACCACAATCCTCAGTTCTCAGCCTCTTGAGTAGCTAAGATTACAGGCATGAGTCACCATCACCGACTTAGAATGTTTTTCTTAACTATACCTCATTCATGGTGCAAATATGAACAATACCGTATGCCCCTTTCAAAACGATAGCCTAGGGAAAAGTGTAAGAGATGACCGTTACTCAGTTTATTAAAAGGTGCACAATTGCCAGTGCTGCCTGTTCCTTCCCAGAGATCCTAACTAGAAGGTCTGTGGCCAGAGACTAAAAACTGTGGACACAAGTTTTTAATAGGGTTTCAGAGAACTTTATGTAGTTATTCATTCCTTCAACTAATATTTATTTATTTATTTATTTTGCCAGTCCTGGGCTTGAGCTCAGGGCCTGAGCACTGTCCTTGGACTTTCTCAAAGCTAGAGCTCTACCATTTGAGCCTCACACCACTTCTGGCTTTTTTCTATGTATGTAGTACCAAAGAATTGAACCCGGGTCTTCGCGCATGCTAGGTAAGCACTCTACCACTAGGCCAAATTCCTGGCCTCCAACTAATATTTATTGAAGATGCATACTGTGCTAGCAACTAAAGAAGGTACTGGGGGGCCGGGAGT
Source organism: Megascapheus bottae (assembly GCF_031878675.1). Taxonomy (NCBI): domain Eukaryota; kingdom Metazoa; phylum Chordata; class Mammalia; order Rodentia; family Geomyidae; genus Megascapheus; species Megascapheus bottae. The sequence continues at coordinate 71,883,619 of NC_143515.1, read as the reverse complement.
TTGGCCTAGTGGTTAAAGTGCTTGCCTAGCATGCATGAAGACCCAGGTTCGATTCCTCGGTACCACATACATAGAAAAAAGCCGGAAGTGGTGCTGAGGCTCAAGTGGTAGAGCTCTAGCCTTGAGAAAGCCCAAGGACAGTGCTCAGGCCCTGAGCTCAAGCCCAGGACTGGCAAAAAAAAAAAGAAGGTACTGGGTAGCAAATGATGAGCCAATAGTTACTTCTTCTCACAGAGCTTATAAACAATAGGGAGTGAGGTGTACATACATATATATACACAAATACAATTACAAATTTGATAAGTAAAGGCACCATGAAAGAGAGCCACAGGGGCTGGTTTAGACTGAAAGGAAACCAAGGAAGGTTTCTGAAGAAATGGTAATTAGCAGAGACAGGATAGCAAAGGGAACTAGGGCAAGATAAGAGAGTTATAGATGGCAAACAACAAATGAAAGGCCCTGGACTCTTGGTGACTCAGGCAAAGACCTGAAGGTGGGGGGAGCAATGGCCCCAGACAAAGAGGGAGAGAGGAACAGAAGACAAATTACTAACCAGATTTTATTAAAGGGTAAAAGAAGCCTTTAAGGACATTTTCAATTTTATTCTTCTTGATTACTAATCATCCTACAGAGAAAGTTATACAAAATTCATCTTCACTTAGAACATCTGATTGTCACATGTAAAATCTAATAATTAGAGCTATTATCAAAAATATACATTTTTTCAATGTATATTATATAAAAAAAACTACCACTGTAATTGAAGGGTAGGGACAGAAAGGGGAAAATGGAAAGAATGAAAGGTACTCATTACTCGACTTAGGGAATTGTAATCGTCTGTATAAGTCCTTAATAATGACAAGAATTTTTTAAATTGTGTAACATGCTTAAACTTTTTCTAACATTCCAAAATTATCTCATAGAAACATTGTTCTTAATTTTTATCACTGATATTTGCATTTAAATGCTTTTAGCAATAATGATTGAGTGAAATTAGTGATATATACAATTGCAGGACCTAATAGATCTGAAGAAATGAAACAACCCTATTCCTCTATTAACCTGTGTGGTTCAAAATCACAGTTTTCTATCTGTTAAATCATAGTCATATGCTCTTTTTTTTTCCCCTTTTCTTTTTTTTTTTTTTTTTTTTTTTTTGCCAGTCCTGGGGCTTGGATTCAGGGCTGAGCACTGTCCTTGGACTTTCTCAAGGCTAGCACTTTACCACTTGAGCCATACCACCACTTCCAGCTTTTTCTAGGTATGTGGTACCAAGGAATCAAACCCAGGGCTTCATGTATGCTAGGCAAGCATTCTACCACTAGGTCATGCACCTAGCCCCACAGTCATATACTCTTTAAAAATATCTTCTAATTAAGCTGGGAACCGGTGGCTTACACCTGTAATCCTAGCCACTTAGGAGGTTGAGATCTGAGGATCACAGTTCAAAGTCAGCCCTGGACTTCTTTTTTGCCAGTCCTAAAGCTTGAACTCAGAGCCTGAGCACTGACCTTGGGCTTTATCAAGGCTAGAGCCCTACCACTTGAGCAACAGCATCACTTCCAGCTTTTTCTGTGTATGTGGTACCAAGGAATCAAACCCAGGCCTTCCTATAGGCTAGGCAAGTACTCTACCACTAGGCCGCTCCCAGACCCTCCATGATACTCTTACCCCCAGTTGAAAAAAAAAAAAAAAAAGCTGGAAGTGGTATGGTGGCCCAACTGATAGTGCTAGCCTTGAGAGGCTTAGGGTCGGCACCTAAGTAGCTAGGATTACAGGTGTGATCCATCCACAAAAACAGAGCTTGATTTACTATTTTTATTAGTGTACACTTCTTAAAAATAAAAACATTCTGTTATCAGACATCATGCACACTAAATCTTTAAGAATTTTTTTAACCCTGACTTTTGTTTGTATTCATAAAAGTTGTTGAAGTCCCAGAGAAATTCCTGCTATGTATTGCTGCCTGGGTAATTGCTGTGCTTAGAATCAAACTATATTGAAACAGTGTTTTGTCACTTGAAGAGACAGTGGAATTCTGAAGTTATTCCCATTTGTTTTGACTCCCTAGAAAGATCACCTGATAATCCTTTCTCTGTGAAAGCAACACAAGAGACTACCACACCATGGATACAGCTACACATGTGTAACTTGATCACTCTGTTGTCCTGAGCATCTTCAAAGGTTGGGCCATTGTCACTACTTCAGTTAACTTCAGACAGTACACATGACTACAGGTAGCTTCCGTGACCTTTAAATACTGCTTCTCTGATCCTAGGGTCTTTTATCCAGATTTTCTATCTCTTCAGCATTGGCATCACAAAAAGCTACAGAAGCCAACTCAGTCAAGTACTAGATCCAGCTACGTGGGTGACTAAAGAGGATTGCCTGAGCCTAGGAATTCAAGGCTGGCCTAGGCAACATAGAAAGGGGCCGAGAGGGAGAGAGGAAGAGACAGAGAGGGGACAGGAGAGAGTAGAGAAGGGAGGGGCGAGGGGAGAGGGACTGACAGACATCTAATGTTTATTATATGTTATTTATATTCTCTGCACTTAACTGAAAAATATTACCCTGGAAAATCACCATACTCACATACAAAATCACATGCAGATTCATGTACCCTCTTTTTAACAGTCACACAAGTACTTGCAACAAACCTCGCTGAATAAATGGCACTCAAAGCGTGTTGGCCTTGGTCTTCATTTACCTGTCTGTGTCTCTAATTTCAAGACTTTCAATAATCCCTCTTCACCACCGCATGCTATAAACCCTTGGTCCTTGTTCCAGGATATGCACTTCAGCTTCACGTTGTTGGGGATGGCGATCTGTAAAAGAGAGCACCCAATCCACGAAGGAAGTGGGGGGTTACAGCTACTGGAGATGAAGACTGAAGAAAACAGCAGGCCTTTCAGGAGGGTTCTGAGAAGGGAGGTGTGATGAACCGGGGTGCCCCCAGGGTGCTGCTACCTTTTAGTAGAGGGAAGAGAGGGCACATAAAAGAGAGAGAGAGAGCCAGGAAAGCCTCCTGAGGAATGCTTAAAGGGTGGGGAGGAATAAGTTCACACTGCAGTCTGTAGTTGTTTTGTTGGGTGTCGCTTTTTCCTTCTCCCGGCACAGTATTTGACTACCCACGTGTTTTGTCATCTGAATCCGCGGCAAGGAGAGGAGGAAAGACGGGGTAGCACCGGGTGACCCGGGACACCCCTAAAGGGCCTAGCGGGGAGGAGGGGGGCGTCGGGGCACAGGAGAGTGGCCGGAGAAGATGCTGGGAGAGCGGGAGGAGGAGCCCCGAGGCTGACCCCGCCGACGAGGTCCGAGGAGGCCGGAGCGGGGCGCAGGCGGGCGCAGGCGGGGCGCAGGCGGGCGCAAGCGGGCGCAGGCGAACGGCCCGCGGGCGACGCCCACGTCCAGGCCCGGAGAGGCGAAGCCGCCGGGGCTTCGCAGGAGGGAAGAGGGGCTGGCCCGCGGGCTCGGGGAAAGGAGGAGGCCCCGGGAAACTCACTTTCTTGCTCAGGTAGAAGAACATCGTGGGGACGCAGAGCGGAGGCCCAAGGCCCAGCCACAGGTAACGGCTCCTACATCCCTGCGGGCTAGGCGTCCGCAAGCTGGGGGAAAAGCTCCCGTCGCCCCGGCAACCGCAGCCGCTCAGCCGCTTCCGGCGCGCCGAGGAGCACTTCCGGTTTCCCCCCCCCTCCCGTGGGTCTTTGTGGGCCTGCGCGGGCCGTGCGGGACGTCGTACACCGCGGTGGGCTGGGGTGGGGGCGGGGCTGAGGGAGGAGGCCGAGGCGTCATGTGACCTGATCCCCGTTCCCACCCCGCCTCTCACTGCTTGCGTTTCCTGGGCAGGCGCGTCCGGTGGCCGGGCCTGGTGGGGGGCGGATCGGAGACGCTGGCGAGCAGCTTGGAGTCGGAAAGCGCGTTCCTCCTGCCTGGGCCTCGTCGGAGCGCCTCGGCGAAGCTGGCCAGGGACGTTCGGAGAGGAACCCTTGCAGCTGCGATGGCTGCCTCGGCGCTTTCCCCTGCAGACGCCCTGTGAGCGGCGTGGCCTGCGCTCCGCCGGGCTCCACTCCTCCGGGGTCTCCTTCTGGACCTCCGCTGTCCTTCGCCCTCGTGTCTCTGTCAGGGTCTGGTGGATCCAGAGCCTCAGGGCCACGGTCCACGGTCCTCGAGGTCCCTCGAGCTCACTCCTCCCCCGGGAATGCCTGTGGTGTCCTGGTCCGCAGCTCCTGGTGCTGCTGACGTGGTCATCGCGGTGGACTTGGCACCGAACGATGTGTTTTCTCACCGGGGCGGGGTCTTTCCCCACCTCCAATCTCCATCCCCTGTGACCTGAATGTGGACTCTCATCCATCGCATCCTAAAGCTGAAAACTGTTCCCTGGGCCGCTCCTGTGAACTCTAAGCTCCACCTAAAAACCACATTTCCTCTAAAAGGACCTTCTATGATGATGTAAGCCTTTTGCTCCTTTTTAGCTCTCCTTCCTACTATGCCAGTATTTAACCTGTTCATACACAGTCAATCAAACTGGGAAAAATGCTGCTGGAGTTCTAGGCTATAGTTCTAGCTCTTTTCCGAAATTTGGCAATTAGCAATAGATGTTTCCTATAATCTATGCTGACCTAGTGTACTTCCTTCTTCTTGAATGCTATTTTAGGTTTACAGCTGTAAATTATATTCGTTTCTCAGGAACTTAGGTCGGTGTTAGCTTACTTTATCCCAATCTAGATAATTTTATACTATTCTTTCTGCTGCAAATATACCTCAATATAGCTTTGTATTAGTGGTATTATCTAAAATAATGTTTCATTGTGACGTTTTCATTCATGTGGATAAGATATTGATCATTGATCCATCCCCTCCTTTCCTTCTTTCACCTCCCTCATTCTATTTGATCCTTCTCCTCTTTAACAGTTTTCCTTTTACATTCATGTCTTCTGACCTCCCCCTAGGTTCCACAAATGAGAGAAAAAAATATGTAACGTTTGTCTTTCTGAGTCTGGCTTAATTCATTTAACATGATAATCTTCAGCCCTGTCCATTTTCCTAAAATTGATATAGTTCTTTTTTATTTTTTTATTGTTATAAAGGTGATGTAGAAAGGGGATCACAATTACATAAGTCAGGTAACAAGAATATTTCTTTTTGAACAATGTCACCCCTTCCCTGGCTGTCTATCAGCTTTTCCCTCCCATGCTCACCCACAGTTGTATAATTCATTTTCAGCATAGTCCAGGACCACTGCTGCATTTGTTCATCCTTTTTCCCTCCATTTGGTTCTTCTTTATGACCACATAATACCTCATCATATGTAGATAGGTAAGACATTTTCTTTCTCCATCCATTCACTGGCAAGCGCCTAGGCTGATTCTTTAACTTGGTTCTATAAATAATGCCACAGTAAACGTGGTATGAAGTTATTGCCTGTTACTGTTATTCTTTTGTGTACCTACCCAGTACTAATGCAGCTGGACCATATAGTAGATCTCTTTTACCTGTATTTGTGTGTGTGTGGTGTGTGTGTATGTGTGGTGCATGCACCATTCCAGGATCTTGAACTCAGGGCCCTTCTTTTTCTTGCCCAAAGCTAGCACTCTGCATATTGAACCACAGTTCCACTTCCAGTATTTTGGTAGTTAGGAGATAAAAGGCTCAAGAACTTTCCTTCCCTGGACTGGTTGAGTAACTAGGATTACAGGCATAAGACAGTGGCACCTGGCTTAACTTACATATTTTAAGTCATAAATATGAGATTTAAGCTGGGCACTGGTGGCTCAGCCTGTAATCCTAGCTATATAAGAGGCTGAGATCCAAGGATTGCAGCTTGAATTCAGCCAGGGCAGAAAAGTCTGTGCAATCTTTTCTCCAAAAAACCGCCCCCAAAATGCCTCAAAGTGGTAGAGTACTAGCCTTGTGCAAAAGAGCTTAGGGACAGTGCCCAAGCCATGTGTACAAGTCCCATGACCAAAAAGAAAAAAAGTATCCAAAATTTAAATATAGAAAGAGTACAATATTCTATCCTCTCACATGAAACTGACACCCTCAAAATAATTACTAATTCAGTTCAACTATATTTAGTAGACAAAATTAACACAAATCACCTAAAAAGGACACAACATTAATAATAAAGAGAATACATTTTATTGTGCTAAAAAATTCAAACCAAAATATAATTAAGTAATATAGAATCTAAGAGTTAGGTTTCTTATTAACATTAAATAAGAAATAAGACATAGAATAAGAAAAAGATTTTATTGCTTGTTATATCAATTTTACATAAATTTATGAATTGATACCACAGTAAATTTAGGATTGGGTTTTCTTTTTTTGGCCTTCATAGAAAGTTTAACACCCTATTTACAATTAATGCTCTTTAGCTGTACATTTCTAGGGCCAGAATGAATTTAGGTTGGTATGCAGGTTTCACTTATAGTACTTTGTGTTAATAATTTTTAATATATTGCAATCCCTGATCATAGCTTCAATAATGCTCAGTAAAAACTACACACAATACAAGTGTTAAATGGTGAATAGTTCTAAATTATATTGTCAAATTTAATCATATAAGCTTTTCATATGTACTTTTGTAAAAGTTGTACTCATGATGATATGACTGTTACATATTATAAATATTATCAAGAGAAAATAGATCTGATGCTCTCATTAGAAATATGACTATCTTTACTCATATAATAATCAAAAGTTAAATGGCTCAATTAGTAACTAATGAAATATTAAACATTTTATTCTATTTCCTAGCAACAATTTCACAGTCATAGCATAGAGATATTAAAGTGTGCTATTTAATGAAGATCTGCACACTTATTTCCTTAGAAAATAATACTACTTCTCCAAAAATCCTCATGCTATTTATCCACTAATACCAAAACATTAATAATGGCAAATTACTGGCAGGAATATTTGAAGAAATGAGTGAATAAAAAGATTAGAACTAAACACATAAATTCTCCACATTTCCATATAAAAACATCTGAGTAATTTAACGATGTACTTGTCCATATTCATTTACTTGCAACTTCTCCAAAATGTCATCCAGTAGTTAATTGTTAAGGCCAATACTATTTATTTTTACACATTAGAAAACACAAGCATACTCTCAAACATTTCAACAACAAGGAAAACAATGTAATGAAGAACAGCACTAGTAGCTCACATCTATAATCCTAGCTACTCAGGAGGCTGAGATCTGAGGATAGCAGCTCAAAGCCAGCCTAGACATAAAAAGTCCGTGAGACTCTTATCGCCAGTTAACCACCACAAAAACAGAAATGGGTCTGTGGCTCAAGTGCTAGAGCACTAGCCTTGAGCTGAATAGCTCATGGACAATGCCCAGGCCTAGAGTTAAAGCTCCAGGAAGGATTAAAAAAAAAAAAAGCAAAACTATTGTCTCACCAAAGCTCTAGTCTAAACTTCAAAAACTGTTCCTTGACAGCAGTAATCTTCATTTTTTTTTTTTTTGCTAGTCCTGGGCTTGAGCTCAGGACCTAAGCACTGTCCTTGGACTTTCTCGAGGCTAGAGCTCTACCACTTGAGCCTCAGCACCACTTATTTTTTTTCTATGTCTGTGGTACCAAGGAATCAAACCTGGGTCTTTGTGCATGCTAGGCAAGCAATCTACCACTAGGTCAAACTCCCACCAAAGAAACCCTTTTTTTTTTTGGTTGGTCATGGGGCTTGAACTCTGGGCCCGGGCGCTGTCCCTGAGCTCTTCAGCTCAAGGCTAGCACTCTACCACGTGAGCCACAGCCCCACTTCCTTCAAATCTTTTTGCTCATATAAATTTAATTGGACCGCCAGGCACATTGGTGCACGCTTATAATCCTAGCTACTCAGGAGGCTGAGATCTGGGGATTGTGATTCAAAGCCAGCCCAGGCACAAAAGACCATGTTCTTACATATGTTCTGAGCTCAGGTCCACTGTAAGGAAGTAGAGCATTATCACAACTCTGTTACACAGGAATTATATTACTGCTATGGGAAAATCCTAGAGAAATAAATAGCTACATAGCTCTTACCTGTAAACATCAAGTGATATATACTAAGTCATTAAAAATGTATTCTATATCTGACTTATGTGACTTTAATACCCAGTACATCACCTTTATAATAACAATAACATAAAAAAGAATGCAATGAACATATAAGAGCACATACTAAATGGTAACCCTCTTATATCTGGTGGTAGAATGCTTGCTTAGCATGCACAAAGACCTGAGTTCAATTCCTTGGTATCACATACATAGAAAAAGCAAGAAGTGGTGCTGTGGCTCAAGTGATAGAGCCCTAGCCTTGAAAAAGCTCAAGGACAGTGACCAGGCCCTGAGTTCAAGCCCCAAGAATGGCAATAATAATAATAATAAAAGCTTTTAATAACTTACAAGTCTGGCAAATAAAACTAATAGATGCAATGAAAAAATTAAAAAAATAGAAATGAATGCTTGTGTTTTGGGGATTTTGTTGTTGTTGTTGTTTTTGTTGGTCATGGAACTTGAACTCTGGGACTGAGCACTGTCCCTGAGCTTTTTCAGCTCAAGGCTACCACCCTACCCCTTGAGCCACAGCACCACTTCCGGTTTTCTAGTGGTTAATTGGAGATGTCTCACATTCTTTAGTGCCTGGACTTTCTTTGAACCAGGATCCTCAGATCTCAGCCTTCTGAGTAGCTAGGATTACAGGCGTGAGCCACCCCACCAGGCTTATTTTGGGGTTGTTTTTTGTTTATTTAGTACTGAGGAATTGGATCCAGGGCTTCCTTCATGTTAGGCAAGCAATCTACCACTAAGCCACATTCCCAGCCCCAAACTCTAGTGTTTTAAAAAGTATTACTACAAAAAGAAAAGAAAGAAAGAAAGAAAGAAAGAAAGAAAGAAAGAAAGAAAGAAAGAAAGAAAGAAAGAAAAGAGCCAAGAGTTTAGCCTAGTGGTAGAGTGCTTGCCTAGCATGCATGAAGACCTGGGTTCCATTCCTCAGTACCACATGCATAGAAAAAAGCTGGAAGTGGTGCTGTATCTCAAATGGTAGAGCTCAAGCCTTGAAAAAGCCCAAGGACAATGCTCAGACCCTGAGTTCCAGCCCCCAGACTGAAGAAAAAAAAAAGAAGTATTAATACTGCTTATCCTAAACCAACCAATAAGGTACTTACCAGTGAAATGTCCACAAATGTTGGCTTTAACAAGAAGCATAAGATCTTTAAAAAGGATATGTTTGGTGTTCAGTCTTTGGAGATAGGAGCTAACTTTCTCCTGGAATGCCACAGTGGCTTCACAGCTACAAGAATCTTCAGTGGAAATGAGACTTCGTGCTTCTTCAACAGCTGGAGAAAATGACATTACACAAAATGTTCTAGCTACCTAGAAATCATAACAAATCAGTAGCTGGACACATAGCTCAATGATAGAGCACTTGCCTGTGAAGGTTCTGGCTCAATTCTAACACTGAATGTATATAATTAGAAAAAAAATCAGAAAAGCTGAAGATCAACTCAGCATTTCCATTTTCAAGACTTACCTAAAGTGATATAAAAACAAAAGGATGGGCTGGGAGTTTGGCCTAACAGAAGAGTGCTTGCCTAGCATGTATGAAGATCTAGGTTCAATTCCTTGGTACCACATACATAGAAAAAGCCGGAAGTGGTGCTGTGGCCCAAGTGGTACAGGCCTAGCCTTGAGAAAGTCCAAGGACAGTGCTCAGGCCCTGAACTCAGGCCCAGGACTAGCAAAAAAAATAATAAAAGGATAAGACAGTATTTTGGAATATTAATGTCACTAAGTTGCATTAAGAAACATTGGGGAAATGTTTACAATTGTCAAAACTGGGTGATGTTCATATGAAAGTTCATTATGTGGTTATACTTTTGTAATTCATAATATAAAGGAAACTTTTGTAAAAAGAAGATATGAGGGACCAGGAGTGTAGCCTACTGGTAAGAGTGCTTTCTTACCATGCACAAAGCCCTGGGTTCAATTCCTCAGTACCATATACACAGAAAAACGCAGAAGTGTCACTGTGGCTCAAGTGGCAGAGTGCTAGCCTTGAGAAAGCCCAAGGACAATGCCCAGGTCCTGAGTTTAAGCCCCAGGACTGGAAAAAAAGAAAAGAAAAAAGAGGGCCAGGCATAGTGTTTCAAGTCTTTAATCCCAGCTACAGGGGAGAGAGAAATAGGAAGATGACAATCTGAGGCCAGCCCAGGATAAAGTGAGACTTTATTTGGAAAATACTAAAAGAGGCTAGGGGTGTGGTTTAAGCGGTACAATAATGTCTTTACTTAGATGCTTCCTTCTGCCCTTTCTCTTCTCCAACCTCTTCCTAGAACCACAAGGTGGCTTCTAAACATATAGACAATTATCATGTTGTGCCACAGCCTTAAATCTTTCAATGGCTTCCCACTGACCTTGGAATGAAATAAGAACTCCTTTCCTGTGACCTCGGCATTCCCCTGGATTGAGCCCCTGCTTAACTCTCCAAACCACACTTGCTAGGCCATGCTCATCCCAAGACACGCTTCCTTTCCCCTGGCCAGTTGAGCTCCCATCACACTTCCTGCCCTTCGTTTCCTGTCCTCCAGCTCACACAGTGCTCCCCTTCCTTCTTTCCTTAGGGCTCCAATCTCAGCCGAACCACTGCTTCTCCCCAGTTCCCACGTGTCACTTCTTAACCCCCAGTCCTTTCTCGACCCCCCTCTCTGCCCCCATGCTTTCCTAGCATTGTTCCCATTGGATTTGTTTTTATCTGCAGACATGGTAAGGGAAGTAGACTAAAGGACAGAGCATGTGCCTCGAATATCAAATAGCTTACTTTGGCTAGACTGCAAAACTTGAAAAAGAAAGAGTAAATATAGTAGAAAAGAAGTTTTGTTGCTGTTTTCTGCCAGTACTGGAGCTTGAACTTAGGGCTTTGAGCTCCCACTTGGCCTTTTTGCGCATGGCTTCTGCTCAACCACCTGAGCCATAGCTCCACTTCCAGCTTTTGTGGCTAATTGGAAATGAGAGTCTCACAGACTGTTCTGCTGGGCTGGCTTCAAACTGTGACCTTCAAATCTGTCTCCTGAGTAGCTAGGATTGTAACATGAACTAGCAGCACTTGGCTTAGAAAAGCTTGTAAAAAAAAAAAAAAACAAGCTCAAATACAGGGCCAAGTGAGCTGGGAACAAGCACTCTGTTTCATGAGGGCATGGTTTTAGTTTGGGATAATGGAATTCTGGAGATGAACAATACTGAATGCCACTGAACTGAACACTTTAAAATAATGAAAATACTAAATTTTGTGCTGTGTATATTTTACTATGATAAAAAGAAGCAATCACAATTTAAATAGAAACATTAATTAGCAAGAAGAGAGAGGGGATGAGCTCCGATTATAGAAAGTAGATGGCTGGCAGAAGGTGATTTTTTTAATTTTGTAGACAGCTGGAACCCCTGGAAGGATGCTAACTGGATATAATATAAATAGCAATTGATTCCTTTAAAAAAAATGGGGGGGGTTAACAATCATCCAGAAACAAGGACATACTAAATCCACTAGCACAACAATGTTCATTGCAGCACCATTTATCATAGCAAAAATATGGAACCAATCCAGATGCCCCTCAATTGATGAGTGGATCAACAAGATGTGGTATTTATACACAACGGAATTCTATGCTGCTGTCAGAAAGAACAACATAGCCCCATTTGTAAGGAAATGGAAAGACTTAGAAAAAATCATATTAAGTGAAGTAAGTCAGACTCAAAGGAACATGGGCTCAAGAGTTTCCCTCATTTGTCATAATTAGTAGAAATGTTGGGCTCTGCTAGGAGAAATTTACAATAGAACAAAACCTAGATACATAAGGCCATATAGTATGACGCTAAATGAAAGGACCTTCAGGATATTAAAACAAAAGCCATATAATGAGTGTTGTCCTTAATGTACTATGTTATCTCTCATCTCTTTTGCTGTCCCTTGGTTATCTCATATTGTTACAGTATTTCACCTTGTATCTGATATATTGGATATATGCGTATTTGGTTATTTGAAATAGAAAAGGGAAGGGGAGAAAACAAGATGAGGGGTGGGGTGGGGGGAGGGAAATGGGGACCAAGACATGAGAAAGGGTATCAATGTTTGTGAAGTAATGCACCTTCTATCTGGTGAATATAATGTAACCCTTCTATTAATTACAATAAAAATATATGGAAAAAATGGGGGGGGTAAAAGGGCCAGCCGTCACCTGAACATGTGGTCTTGTCTTCATTTAAGATGTAACCAGGGAAACAATCACAGTGGTAGGATGCAGTCCCATCACTCACACAAATGTGCTGGCAGCCGTGAGTACCCAGAACACACTTGTTATCCACTGACAAGGAGCCATGCAGAAAAGAAAATATTCACCCATTCATTAAATTAAAAACTTGAGCTGGTGGCTCAAGCCTGTAGCCCTAGTTGCATAGGAGGCTGAACTCTGAAGACTCACTCCCCAGGACCAGCATATGTTAAAAAAAAAAAATGCATACGTAGCTTTCCCACCATTCTGCACTTCTCCATTCCTCTTTACTATCCAGCGCTTTGCATGCTATACTGCTTACAGTCCTAATGATTATAAGCAGATGGAACCATAGGGGCAACCCTGGCTCTGCTACCTGGGGAAGTTTGCAACCTGTGTGTGCCTCAGTGTCCTTCTGAGGTTGCTGTGAGGGTTGAAGGCATTACTATATATGCAAAATACTGGAAGTAAGCATTATTATGTGCAATCCACTGTGAGCACTGTGGAATATAGCTATAGGTATCTGACAGTATTGCTTGGAGTTGTCTGTCTTAAGTGAAAAATTGATGTTTGATTTTTCAAGTAAACAGCTTTGTTTTAGCCCATTGAAATACAGAGAGGTTTTGTTCCACTTTCCCAGGTCCTCCATGTGCCAGAGTTGTACTTTAGTGAGTGTGTGTGTGTGTGTGTGTGTGTGTCCTTACAATGTTTAAGGAAGCTTAAGATGAAAATAGAATCTCAATATTTTTGTAGTGACTTCTTTTTGTGTTTGCTTGTGACAGTGTCTCCTGCTATAATTCAGGCTGGCTTCCAACTCATTTGTAGCACAGACACACCTTGATTTTATAATCCTCCTACCTCAGCCTTCCTAACTGCTAGAATTATGGCATGTACCACCATACCCAGCCTGATTTTATTCTTTTAAAGAGAATTGGTAATATGTGACTTCTCTTCATCTGTATAAACTGTTCTGGTCTCTCCCTGCCACACCCCTTCTCCTCTCCTTTCCCTTCTTTTTTCTTTCTGCTGCCAATACTAGGGTTTGTATTTGAATTTGCCTAGCTTGCTTGCTCAACTGGTACTTGATCGCTTGAGATAGATTTCCAGCTGGGCATTTTGGAGATGGAATTGCTCTGCCTTTTCTGCCCATGATGACTTCTGCGATGCACAGATCTGCAGTGGTTCTGCAATCCTCTACACCTCTGCTGCCTTAACAGATAGGATTATAGGCATGAGACCCCAGCACCCAGCTCTCTTCATCTTCCTTGATGAGCTGCTCACAATAGAGTTCCACAGGGAGAGGAAAAGCCATATGAAATTTAAATAGCATTCAACATGCCAAAACTAAACATCACCTCAAGAGCTAGGAATTTCTCTCCTTTTGGAATGTTTTTCCATGTATAAATGCCACCTTGTTCTGCTGGTAAGTTTAAATCAAATTAATGAGGATTTGCAGTCCTGGCAAGGGATTATTAGGCAAGTCATAAGACTGACTGAAGATTGATCAGCTAAAAACTGTCAGGTAATGTCCTGCTTCAGAATTACTGGAAGATGTGTGTGAGTCTAATTCAGGCATTTACAAAGTCTCCTTTACTGAAACCATCAAGTTTTAAGACTAATACTACAGAAAAGTTTCCAGGCTACATTTTTACTGGAAAAAGATCAGTTCAACCCATCATACTAAATAGTTACCGTCCAACAGACTTCCTCTCCTATTTGCTAAAATATATACATATATCCCCAGTGTGAAGGGCTATAAATTTTTCCTGGATAAGGCCTCTACATTTAATTAGCTTTTTTCATACCCCTACTACCACTCCCTACCCATTTCCTAGTAATTTTCTAAAGTGATCTATGTTTGGAAAACCCAGTGAGTTCACCTCCGTGTGAGCAACACATGCCTTAGTGGGTAAGGATGGCAGAATGTCTGCATGTTTAAGTTACCTGGAAAAACCTCTCTCCTGGCAAATGGCAAATTGGTGACACTGGTCTAGAAAGAATCAGGTTTAAAGGTGTTTTTTTTTTTTTTGAGGAGGCCTTACCTGAACAGGTTTTCTTATCTGCATTCAAGCTGTAGCCTTCAAAGCATTCACAGTGATAGGCCCCAGCTCCATCATTCACGCAAATGTGCTGACAGCCAAGTGTACCCAATGCACATTTGTCTTGAGCTGTCAAACAAAAGTCCAGGAGAAAAGAAATAAGAAGCGAAAGTCCTCCAGGGTGGGGGGGAGGGAAATGGGGACCAAGACATGAGAAAGGGTATCAATGTATATGAATTAATGCACCTCCTATCTTGCAAATATAATGTAACCCTTCTATTAATTACAATAAAGATTATATGAAAAAAAAGAAGTAAAAGTCCTCTATTATAGATAGAAACATTTTTAGAAATGTCCTTATTTGCAGCTAGAAATATACAAAAGGAAGCTATATACTGGAGGCTATTCCAAATTGTCATCACTAATTCCTTTAACTAGAAGTAGACAGAGTGAAGTAAAATTCCTGCATGAACAGCCTTCTTCAATGTCATTTCAAAATTATCAATCTAAGTATGTCATAAATAAATTTCTTTTAGGTTTGTTGTACTTATCCCATCTTAAAGAGATACCAGCGGTGATGTGATTAATTACACTAGACTTGGGAAAGCACAGAGTTTGAGCTTGCCAAATATGAAAGTCAATGCTCTCCTGTTTTACAAATGAAGAAAATGAACCTAGAGGAGACCAATGGGTTCAGGGCAGCATCTGAACTAACGGCTTAAATTGTCACTCAATATATTTCAAAACTGTTTTTATAAGCTGGGTACTAGTGACTCATGCCTGTAATCCTGGCTACTCAGGAGGCTGATATCTGAGGATCGAGGTTCAAAGCCAGCCAGGCACAAAATTCATGAGACTCTTATCTACAATTAACCACCAGAAAACTGGAAACGGTGCTGTGGCCCAAGTAGTAGAGCTCAAGTGGTAGAGCTAGGTTTGAGCTGAAGAGCTCAGAGACAGCACCCAGGCCCAGATTTCAAGCCCCACACCAAAGACAATTTTTTTTTTAATTTTTAAATATTTTGGGCTGGGATGTAGCTCTGTGGCAAAGTGCTTGCCTAGCAAGTGCAACGTCCTGGGTTCGATCCCCAGTATCAAAAAAGAAAAGACAAAAAAAAAGACAGTTAAAATTTTTTTAATATTTCATTTAGAGATAATTTCAAACTTGTGAAAAGTTTCTGAGATTGTATAACAACATATAACTCTATAGTATAATTATGCAAAACATAGATACAGTATGATTTACAAATATATACACTTATAATTCAAATTTTACTGATCTTCCACAAATGTCCTTTTTTCTGGCCCAGGACCTGGCCTTGCACTAAGCTAGTCTTCTTGCATCCAGGCCCTGTGTTCAGTCCTTGTCTTTTTTATGCATATGCTGGTCCTGAGGCTTGAACTGAGGGCCCAGGTGCAGTCCCTGAGATTTTTCACTCAAGGCCACCACTCTAACACTTCTGGTCACAGCTCCACTTCCAGCTTTTTGGTGATTAATTGGAGCTATGAGTTTCATAGGCTTTCCTGCCCAGGCTGGTTTTGAACCTTGATCCTTAAATCTCAACCTCCTAAGTAGTTAGGACTACAGGCTTAAACCTTATTTTGTGTGTGTGTGGGTCATAGGGCTTGAACTCCCTGTGCTCTTCAGTTCAAGGCTACCACCGTACCCTTGAGCCAAGCCCCACTTCCATTTTCTAGAAGTTAATTGGAGATAAGAGACTCAGGTCCTTTTGTGCCCCAGCTGGCTTTGAATCTTGATCCTCAGATCTCAGTCTCCTGAATAGCTAGGATTACAGGTATGAGCCACCACGCCTAGCACTTAAGCCTATCTTTAGAAAATACTGTCGTTATTTTATGAAATAAAAAATGTTTTTCTATTTGTGTCTAACTGAGGTTTTTCATAATCCTGGTTTTAGCTGTAGTTCAGCCATATTATGTCCTCAGTGAGGCATGTAGCTGATACATGATGTCACTTTCATCATAGGCTTTGATATTTTTGATCACTTGGGTAAGGTACCTTCTACCAGGTTTCCTTGGCTTTATAAACAATAATTCATTTGTGGAGGAGTAATTGTTACTAAATTACTACATTGAACATTTGGGAGGACCATTAGGGCTGAGAGGAAATAAGCCACACATTTATACATGTAACACATTCCTGTGATCATTCCTAACTGTTCAAATGAAACTTAGACATGGGAAGATATAATAGAAAAAAAAGAGAGAAAGAGAGAGACAGAGACAGACAGGGGGGAAAGAGGGGGAGAGAGAGAGAGAGAGAGAGAGAGAGAGAGAGAGAGAGAGAGAGAGAGAGAGAGAGAGAGAGAGAGAGAGAAAGAGAAAGAGCATAAGTTTGGCAAGGGAGAGAAACACACCACATTCCCAATACTGGGTAGGTAGATGGGTGGGTAGGTAGGTAGATGGGTGGGTAGGTAGGTAGGTAGATAAGCCCACTTACCTGAACACGTTTTCCTGTCCACATTCAGGGTATAACCTTCATGACACTCACAGTGGTAAGAGCCATTTCTCTCATTCACACAGATGTGTTCACATCCATGAGTGCTGAGGGCACACTTATCAACAGCTATCCAAAGGTGAATAGGAAAAAATGTGAGCACATGGAAAGTAGATAATAAATAAGTCATTGTAGGCCACATTTCTTACACACACACACACACACACACACACACACACACACACACACACACACACACTGATAAAAGGAGCAGATTACAAGCGGGAGCAGGCAGGGATCAAGTTTGGAGATAACTGCCTGTGACTATTTCCTTCTTTCATAGACACACTGAATGTGCATGAGTCTTTTCCCTTCTTTGTATCTCAGTTTTATTTGATATAATGTGGGTAGGTTGCATTAAATAAGCTTCATGTCTTCTTTTTTTTCCAGTCCTGGGCTTAAGCTCAGGCCCTGAGCACTGTCTTTGGGCTTTCTCAAGGCTAGATCTCTACCAATTGAGCCACAGCACCACTTCTGGGGTTTTTTTTTCTATGTATATGGTACCAAGGAATTGAACCCAGGTCTTCATGCATGCTAGGCAAGCACTCTACCACTAGGCCAAACTCAGGCCCTTTGTCTTCATTTTTTTCAGATACTTTTTTCTAGGATAAAAATGTAGAAAGATGGGGCTGAAGGCATATGCCTCAGTTGGTAGAGTGCTAGCGAATGAGCAAAGTGTCAGATATTGAGTTTTGAGTCTCAGTCTCAGAACAAACTAAAATAAGAGCCTAATTCCCATTGTTGGTTGACTCCGTGTGAGGATTCATGAACCACACGCAAGGATCTCTAAATTTCCCTCTACATCAAAGGTCCATGTGGATGTATGTTCACAGAGAACAGGTGATGTCTGTATCTCTTGAAACAAAACCCAAGGAACATGCCAGCTCCTCAAAAGGATGAAAGCTCTGCAATCCTTTGTCGCCTCCTCTCCCACTAATACTTTCCTTTTGTATTTAAGGCTTGTGCCAAACTAACTTATTAGCTCACCAGAAAAGATTGAAAGGAGACAAGGCCAGCCCCATCCCTGGCAAGAAGGCCCCCAAATAACTCCAGGTTAGCCACAATCCCCTGCGTCGGCCCCACCTGAACATGTTTTCCTGTCTGCATTCAGAGTGTATCCCTGGCTACACTCGCAGTGGTGTTTGCCATTCCCATCGCTGATGCACACGTGCTGGCACTGGTGTGTGCCAAGCACACACGGGTCCACAGCTGTGTGAAGAAAGGACACAGGGTGAGGTATTAATACACGTGAACATTCACATACTTTCTCCCATTCAGAAAGACATTGCCCTCCAGGCTCCTGTCTGATTTATTATAGAAATTAGCTATTTGGCTGGGCCCTGGTAGCTCACACCTGTAATCCTAGCTACTCAGGAGGCTGAGATCTGAGGTTCAAAGCCAGCCTAGCAGAAATGTTTGTGAGACACTTATCTCTAATTAACAACCAGAAGTGAAGCTGGAGCTCAAAGGGATAGGGTGCTAGCCTTGAGCGAAAAGAATCAGGGAAAATGCCCAAGCCCTGAGTTCAAGCCCCATGACCTGCAACAACAACAACAACAACAACAAAAATTAGCTATTTGTTTCCTGCCTCTGGTTTATTAGGATTTCTAGTATTCATACGGGAAATATCGGTCTCTACATGTATAGATCTTGATGCAAATTTTCTCAAAGTAGACAGTGAGTTTTGAATTTGGATTGGTTGAAGCCAACCATTTTCATTAATCAGGCCACTTGATGTTAATTTAGCTTATTCACATATTCACAAAAAGATTTTTGCATCTGGTGCCAGTGTCTCACATCTGTAATCCTAGCTACTCAGGGGGCTGAGATCAGAGGATTTTGGTTCAAAGACAGTCAGGACACAAAAATCCATGAGACTCTTATCTCCAAATAACCACCAGAAAACCAGAAGTAGCACTGTGGCTCAAGTGGTAGAGTGTTAGCCTTGAGCTAAAGAGCTTAGAGACGGCACCCAGGCCCAGAGAAAGAAAAAAAAAGATTTTTGCTTCCTGACCATGAGAGATGGGCAATCAGTAACGTAGAATACACTATCTGAGGTGCTGTGAGTGAGTAGTCTCAATGGGGAGGGAGAGGTCTCCCAGGGTCTATATCTGGGACCTGAATAGAATTTATATGCAGCAAGCATATTTCCACCTGGAACTCACTCCCACTTGGGCTGTGTTCCCTATTTTGAATATGCAAATGATGACAGTTGATTCAGGTAACATTCTTGCATATTCCCCATGGGTTCTTGAGCACAGGAATCTCTGTATACAATATATCAATATCTACAAGGATAGTGAACTCATATGCTAAATATAAACAGGTGAAAAGGAAGAACAAGAAGCGGCTTGGGAAGTAGGAAGGAGAGGGAATAGAGTTCTTCAGATTAAAATATAATACATTCATATCTGAACTATCATGGTGAAAACCCTTGGCACAAGGCACATACATTAAAAAAAAGAATGACAGGAAATTAAAACAGATTCTAGTGAGGGTGGATATCACTAAGGGAAGGGAGGACGAGAAAAGGGGGTGAATGAGGGTCTATGTGGTCAATTTAAGTTTGTTTCATGTAAAAAATATATTTAGAAATACTGAAATTGAGTTAGAAGTGGGGAGAGGTAAGGGAGAGTAATAGAAGAAGCTAACTGAATTGAGATACATCATGTATATGTATGGAAATATCACAATGGTATGCTATCAAAAATGTAAAAAGGGGAGCCAGGAGTTTGGCCTAATGGTAGAGTGCTTGCCTAGTATGTATGAAGATACAGGTTCAATTCCTTGGTACCACATACATAGAAAAAAGCTGGAAGTGGTGCTGAGGCTCAACTGGGAGAGCTCTAGCCTTGAGAAAGTCCAAGGACAGTGCTCAGGCCCTGAGCTCAAGCCCAGGTCTGGCAAAAACAAAAATGTAAAAAGGGAACTGGGCAAATACAGTCATAATATTCCGTGTGCACATGTAAAACCAGAACCCGGTCATTTTGGGTAGGGTTGGGAGAGCTGGACAGAACATTGGGCTGACTTTAATCAAAAGACATTGTACTCATAAATTGACAAGGTGATTGAAACTTTGTACAACTGTGTAAATAAAACATATAATAAGGAAGGAAGGGAAAGAAAGAAATAAAAAGAAAGAAGGAAAGAAAGAAGAGAAAGTGATTACATCAGCTAAACCGTGTCTCCATCTTTTTTATTCCAGGAGCCACTTTATTCTCACTGGATTTTTTTTTATTTCCTAACGGTGTATTTTCAACAACGAATCAATGCATTTAGTCATTTCTGGGGCACCAAGGAGGCCTGTTAGAGGAGGCTGGGCACTGGGGTGGCAGGTATCCCAGCCTCCACTGCCCTTGGCAACAGCACAATACTAACATTTTCCCAAGAAGGCCCTTTTCATGGAATGATCGTTCCAACCTGTTGGCTCCCACAAGCTGGCCCTCAGTCTTTCCTCCATAGAAAGGGCATTTTCCCCTGGACAGGGAAGTCTTTTATATGAAAGGGTAGAGATTGCTACCCACCACTTGTTATTTCCTGGCCTTCAAGCCCAGCCCCAGGTGCTACTTTTGACACCCAACTTTGCCACAGACTCCAGTCGTGATGGAACAGCTCTCACCCACAAGCCTGAGGGGTTTTCCCAGGAGAAAGAAAGCTACTTTCTTTTTTGGAGCCCAATAAATTCCTAGTAGATTCCACCAAAGCCAAAGTCATTTTAAGTAGGCCCTGTGTCCTGAGACAGGCAAGGCGAAGGGATCTGAGCCAGTCTGACTGAGATGAGGCCACTCTTGGCCCAAGACCAAATTTCTGTCTCCTGTTTCCTCACCAATTGGTGATTGCTGGGTTCATATTCATTTAGATATAAAGTCTCCTTGAATTTAAATTGTAGCTATTGGCTCCCTGGCTTGTCTCACCCCCACCCCTAGAATATTACTTAACGGTTGGGTCTACTTTTCTTTTTGTGTCATTAGTGGTCCATAAATCCACACAGAATAAAGAAATGTGAAATGTGTTATGTAAGAAAAAGGTATTGCTTGGATCTGGTGGCTCACACCTGTAGTCCTAGCAATTTAGGAGCTAATTTCAAAATTAGCTAGAGCAGAAAAATGTATCTGTTTAGAAATTCATCTAAATTCCACTTTTTTCCTACTTGCTTGGATTGTTCCCTACTGAGCTTCAAAAGATAATCTCCAAATGACAAAAAGGAAGAGGACTACAAATCAGAATTCTAATCAGTGAACAAAAAATTTAACTGCAGAAGTAGTAGGCCTCCTACATTTCATGCTAAGAAAAAAAAATTCTAGTGAATGTAGCATGTTTGTGTTTAAATTCATCCTGAAGAATGAAAAGTGTAGATGAGTAACAATGATTGAATTTTTTTTATAATCTGCTTCTATGTCTCTCAAGTGAACCCAACCCCAATCGTCCCAGTCCCTAATTTAATTCTATAAAGAATAGAGAAACAGTCTGATCTGAAATTGAGTGTTCCCTAGGCTGGAGACACACTGAACTGGAATACAGCTTGGGAGCCTGCCACAGCCTTCCACAGAAGGAGTCTTGTTAAATCTAGACATGGTAAAACCAAATATATGTGTGTGTATAGATGGGGATGCCTGGTGGTTGGGATAGAGAACTAGAGAGAGATGTTTTCAGTTTGGATGTTAGGGGACTATTTTCTACTTTCTCTTTTTTTTCCCCCCCTGATCCACCAGGGAAACAGCAGGATTATTTATCTTGGGTATTTCCTGGCCTTCACATTTCTAATGAAAACATGAAGAATGTTATGAGCAAACCAAGGTATAGACAATGCAGCTTTATATTTCCAAACCCACACCGTGTGTTTTTAAGTTGGTTAAAAAAAAAAAAGGATACCCAAAAGACATCTCATGTATTTAAATCTTCCATAAACTTTCCACCAAAAGGAAAGAATACATCTGGGGCCGGGAGTGTGGCCTTAGCACGAAGACCCGGGTTGGATTCCTCGGTACCCCGTGCAGAAGAAAGTCAGAAGCGGTGCTTGAGAAAGCCCAAGGTCAGTGCGCAGGCCCCGAGTTCAAACCCCAGGACTGGGGAAAATTAAGAAACATGCAGATGCAAGCCCTCAGGGTCTGCACTCACCGCAGAAGGTCTCCTGGAAGCGGGCCGAGAGCTTCTCGATGACCCCGTAGGTCTCCACGTAGAGCACATGCTCCTCCAGAGGCTCGCTGGCCATGGCCCTGAGGGACTCCACGTCCGCGCGGTCCACGCCCACCGCGTACAGCTCGATGCCCGCCGCCCGCGCCCGCGCCGCCACCTCGTCCACCTGGTCCTGCGGCCTGCCGTCCGTCACGATGATCGCCACTTTGGGGATGTTGGCGGCGGGCCCCCGGGCCCCCGAGGCCTCAGTGAAAACGTCCTCCATGGCCGTCTGGATGGCCAGCCCGGACATGGTGCCCGTGGACAGCGGGGCGATGCGCCCCACCGCCTGCTTCAGGGACTGCTTGTCCACGTAGGTCCGCAGCTGAAACTCCGTCTTCACCGTGCTGGCGTAGTTCACCACGGCCACGCGAGTGTCGGACGCGCCGATGTCCAGCGTGTCGATGATCCGGGACACGAAGGTCTTCACCTTGCTGAACTCCAGCGGCCGGACGCTACGAGAACTGTCGATGATGAACACCAAGTCCAGAGGCCTGGTCTTGCACACGCCTGCGGGCGGCGGGGGAAGATGTGGGGAGCGCACGGTCAGACCTGGGCGGGCCCGGGGCCCCATTCCCAGGCGCCTTCCCCCCAACCTGTGGGTGTTTAAAAACACCCAAGCAGCCAAGGACTGGTGGCTCAGGCCTGTGATCCTAGATCTGAGGGACAGGGTTTGAAGCCAGCTTGGGGCAAGAAAGTCCATGAGACTCCAATTAGCCACCAAAAGGCTGGAAGTGGAACTGTAGCTCAAGTGGAAGAGAGCAGGCCTTGAGCAAAAAGAGTGAAGGACAGTGCCCAGGCTTTAAAGTTCAAGCCCCAGGGTGGGTACAAAAATAAAAGAAACCACCAGAAGCCTTCAGCATTCTGTAGTGAGAACTCACACGTGTGTAATGTGCCCCCCCCCACCTCATCTTCATGTTGGCAAAGCCCAGCGTTTTGCCTGGAACCCCATCCTGAGACTTGAGGTTTGACTTTCAAGGTCTTTGTGAACTCCAAGACTGAATGGGTTCCCAGCCTTTGCTTCTTGGCTTCTTCCTACCTTGGCTATCTGAGTCACAATTTCATGTGACTCGTGTGCACTTCCAACCTTGAGCATGTCTTGTTTTAAGAAGCAGACTGTGACCTTGTATCTTACCTGCTACTCCCCAGCCAATTGTTTTGGCCAACTCTCTTTCATGTACTCATTCACCAGTTTTGAGGGACTACACAGGTAGTCCCTCAAGACATTTAACATCTTTTCTGCACCTCACTGGCAGTAATACATTGTTTTAGATTCTTTCTATTCTTTTTCAGCCTTTCCTATTTCCTTCTACCTGATTTTCACAGCCCATCTTGGTCCCTCCTACAAGCCTGGGATAGAGGCAAAAGAAGTCAGTTATATACTTCTTTTTAAGCCATTTCCTCTTTTTCACCAACACATGTACATATCATACAGATGAACACACACATACACACATATCACAGGCATGGTCCTAACTAGAAATGGAGCTCTTAAGAGATGTCCATCTGAGGCTGAGAGTGTGGCCTAGTTGTAGAGTGCTTGGCTAGTATGCATGAAGCCCTAGGTTCAATTCCTCAGTACCACATACACAGAAAAAGCCAGAAGAAAAGCTGTGGCTCAAGTGGCAGAGTGCTAGCCTTGAGGTGTCCATCAGACCAAACTCTTTTCTTTTTTACTAAAAGAATAGCTGTTGATAGTACTATGAGAAGGTAATTTTCACAGTAATCCAGGAAAAGTACATGCAAAAGCAAATTCTTAGGCTAAGCAATGAATGCAAAGAAAAGCCTTGGGGCTGGGAGCTTGGCCTAGTGGTAGATTGCTTGCATTGCATGCATGAAGACCCAGGTTCGATTCCTCAGTATTACATATATAGAAAAGGGTAGAAGTGGCATTGTGGTTCAAGTGGTAGAGCTCTAGCCTTGAGAAAGCCCAAGGACAGTCCTCAGGCCCTGAGCTCAATTCTGGGACTGGGGGAAAAAAAAAAAAGCCTTGTCTGGCACAGGGCGTATATCACTACATGGTTGCTTTATCTTCTTGGTCTCTTAGTTTTATTCTACTGCCTGGAGGACACCTTAGGAGGCCACCTTAGCCAACACAAATGGCTCAAGTCTGTTATCCTAGCTATTCCACAGGCAGATTTGGGAGGATTCTGGTTCAAGGCCAGTGCAAGCAGAAAACGTTACAAGACCCCTTCCAAACTTAGAGCTGGGCTTGATGGCATGATCGTGCCATGCCCGCTATGGTGAGAACCCTAGAATAGGCAGATCAAGGCCCAGTCACTTGCCCCAGCAGAATTCAAGATCCTATCTCAAAAACAATCTGGGTAAAAAAAGAAAAAATAGGCTGAAGTATGGCTCAAAGGTAGAACTACTTGCCTAACAAGCTCAAGTTCAAACCCAAATACTATAGGAGAAGAGGAAGAGGGAGGGGAAGAAGAAAGAGGAGGAAGGAAGAAGAGGAGGAGGAGGGGCCAGGAGTTTGGCCTAGTGGTAGAGTGCTTGCCTAGCATGCACGAGGATTCAAGTTCAATTCCTTGGTACCACATACAAAGAAAAGGCTGGAAGTGGTGCTGTAGCTGGAAGTGGTGCTGTGGTAGAGCACTAGTCTTGAAAAAGTCCAAGGACAGTGCTGAGGCCCTGAGCTCAAGGTCCAGGACTGATTTTAAAAAATAAGATGAAGGAGGAGGAGGAGGAGGAGGAGGCCTCAGTTTAAATATCATTGTAGTGATCACAGATGCCAACACAAGGCCCCTGTGAAGGAGAAGATGAAGAGGTTGTTTTCATTCCCATCTAACAGCTGATACACCTAGGGTTCAGGAAGGAGAAAGCACTAGAAAGTGGTGAAGTGCGGCTGTACTCCAGGCTTCCTGACCCCCAGCCCCTGGGCCTATCCGAAGCACCATGCTGCCCTTTCTGAAGCAATGTTTTCCACCAAAAAGCCAACATTATCTCATTTGTCCATAAACGTCCTGAGTGCTGACTTTGAGCCGCTTCCCCTGCAATAGGCCATATGTCATGTGTTTAGTTAAGTCCAAAGGAATTACAAATCACTCTTTTTAAAAATAACTCCAGAATGTCACAGAATCCCTAAGACTCCCAGAGATTAAAAACAAGGAAGAGCTATTGTAGAAAGTCTTGCCCAGATATGAGTCTAAACATATTTTTCACTGTTAGAGTAAAAGGAAAAATAAAACGTGATAGCATGTGGGGGTGCCAGTGGCTCACATCTGTAATCCTAATTACTCAGGAGGCTGTTATCTGAGGATCTCAGCTTGAGGCGAGCTTGAGCAGAGAGTCTGTAAAGACTCTTATCTCCAATTATTCCATAAAGCTGGAAGGAGCGCTGCTGTGGCTTAAGTGATAGAACACTAGACTTGAGCAAAAAAGCTCAGGGCAGTGTCCAGGCCCTGAGTCCAAGCCCCAGTACCATATAAAAGGAAAAATAGAAATATGTTTTTTGGGGCGGAAAGAGCAACAAAGGGAGGAACCTACAAAAGGAGGGAAGAAGGGTGAACAAATGCAGTCATTATATTCATTGTGCACTCTGTAAAAATTAAACTAGGTAACTTGAGGGTAGGGATGGGAGGGGGAGAAATGGAATGGTGATGACTCTAAGATGCATTATACTCATCACCTGACGTATGGAATTGTAACCTTTTCTTATAATTACTTAATTAAAAAATCAAAAGAGAAAAAGAAAGCAACAGGGTGATAGGAACCTATAACTGACTATTCTTTCATTGTCACCCAAGTGGCATCCTTACAAATCACAGCTCTGTGTTCTTGTGGCAGTGGTTAAATGTGCTGTAATTCCTTACACCAAAATGGAACTAGCCAAATTCCTTCCTTCTCTGCTTGGTTTTTCACACTGAGTCCTATTCAGGTGGACACAGGGACTGGAGCAAAATAGTGTTGTGCCTCTCCCCAAGATGTCCCACCCTAACCACAGGTATGTGCACATAGGCTACTTTGTGAGAAAGAAGTAACTTGACAGTTAAAGACCTTGAAGGGAACATATAATTCTGGATGATATGAGTGGATCCAATGTAATTATAAAAATTCAAGTGGAAGCACAAAAGGACCTGAGACTTTCATCTCCAATTAACCTGTAGAAAACGGGAAGTGAGGGTTGGTTCAAAGGGTAGGGTGGTAGCCTTGAGCTGAAGAGCTCAGGGACAGCTCCCAGCCCGAGTTCAAGCCCCATCACCCACAAAAAACAAACAAACAAAAAAAACCCAGCCCAAGTGGAAGAGGCCATCAGAAAAGGATGAAATGTTAGTTGTGCTGGGTGCTGGTGTTGTTTTAAGTTATGAAATTCATAGTCCTTTGTTAGGAACCAGCAACAGGGAGCTTATACAGAGGTAAGGCCCAGGGTGGTAGGCAGTTCTGTGACCATCTGGTACCTGATTCCCTTCAGCAATGGGCACTACTGTTTTTTTTAAATCTCACTGCCATTTCCTAAACTGTCTCTCATGAGCAAAGAAAGCAACTATCTGAATCCTAAAAGGTTTTCCTGTTGTTTTGCTAGTACTGGAGTTTGAACTCACTTGGCTTGCTTGCTCATGGCTGGTGCTTTATCACTTACGTCACACCTCCAAGTCCTGCTTCATGCTGTTTTAGAGTCTCTCAAACTTTTCTGCCCAAGCTGGATTCAAACCTGGACCCTCCAGATGTTAGCCTTCAGAGTAGCTTAGGATCCCAGGCTCAAGTCAACTCGAACCCAGCCAATTGCCAATTTTTAGTCTTGCTAGAAATAAAAGCCTGGAACAAAACTCAACAATTAAAAACAAAATTTGGGAATGTAAGCATGATGGCATTTATTATGGAATTATTACTCCAGATCAGGTCCAGGTCTCGGGCAGCAAAGGACTGATGCAGCTAAGAAGAAACATGGACGTCCCCTATAGAATCTCAACTCCACCTTCCAGTCCTCTCCCAAGAGATGTGGGTGAGGAGGTAAGTCTGATTCTAGGAAAACGCAGGCTCATCTCTCCCCCATTATTCCTAACTCAGAACAACTTACTAGCTACCAACTTAAGCCTTATGAACCCTGGCCCTGCCTGCCTCCGTCCCAATGCATTCATGATTCCAGATTTACCATTTCAAATGCTGGGGTGTGACAGCAGAGTCCCTTGAGCTCTACAGGAGGGAACGAACAATGGAAACCAACCAGACAAACTTGACAGTCAGATGAGACCATGTGCCACATCCAGAAAATGGTTTTCTTCAAGCTTCCTCAAGCAAGACTGAGGCTAGACTTGTGGAAAGGAAGCTGAAATTACATAAGCCATATTTACGCTAAGCTGCAACAGTGGAAAGCTTGCCTAAGATTTCAAGGCCCTGAGGTTTATTCCGAGACACTGATTTGCTGGGTGCCTTTACTTTCATAAACCCGGGGCTTTTTGCAAACTCCAAAGCCTGTTAGGTCTTTGAGGATCTAAGTAAGCATGGTTTGGGATGTGTGGGGTATGTGGGGGTTCAGCTAAGCAGAAACCCCAGAAAAGGGCTGACACCAGGATGGTTACAGGTCAGGTCCTAGCCACCCAGAAGGCAAAGCAAGTGGTCTCTCACCTTTCCAAGTGACTTTCTCCTCTGCCAGGACCTGGGTTCTACCAAGGCAGACTGGGAAACCCCATGGGGAGTGGAGAAGAGGCATGAAGCGACAGGGCTGTGGAAAGAACTAACAGCAGACTCTCCAAAAAAGAAAGTCTGGTTAGCTGAACCAGGAGATGAGGAGCAGGGCAGAGCGGATGGGTACCCAGAGTGGGTCCCTCTCTCATGGATAAGGGGGAGGATTTGAGCTTCAGGAGACCCCAACTCCAGCCCGGACATCCCATTGGGCTTTCCTTCTGGGAACCCCCGTTCCCACCACGCGGGATTCCTCGGGGAAGAGATATTCTCTCCGGAGTCACATATGAGATGCAGAACAGGCGATGGATGGCCGAGGCTCGCCTGCCGCCCGGGCTCAGCCTCGCCACCCATCTTCACGCCCTGACCCCTCCGCTCTGGGCACCCTGCCCACCTTTACCTGGCCCGCGGGTGGCCCCGGGATGGGGGGCACTGGTGAGGTCAAGGCTGCGCCCGGGACTGCCGCCGGGACCTCGGGCCACCGGCCTCGGAGGACGGATTCCGGGACGGTCCAGAGGGCCGGAGGCAGCAGGAGGCGGCAGCAGCAGCAGCAGCAGCAGCAGCGGTCCGAGCATCAGGAGTGCCCGGGCGGGGGTCCCACACGCGGGGCTCAGGAGCGACATGGCGGGCTGTCCGCTGCGCTGCGGGGAGGTCTGGACACGCTGGGTCAGGCCGGGGCCCCAGCTCACCGAGGTGGCGATTTAAAGGTCCCGCGTCTGCGGCCCCGCCCCGCCCCGCCCCGACCCCCCGCCCGAGCCCGGCCGTCCGCACATTCCAGTGGCCCAGCGGAATGTCTGGGGCCGGGCGGCCAGCCGCCTGGGTCACCGCCGGCCCCTGGGGCCCGGTGGGCGTGGCCGGCTAGCTCCCTCTTTGCAAGACCCCGGGTGGGCACGGCACCCTCGGCCCAGCGTCCCCAGGGTCCCCGCCGGGGAGCCCTGAGCGCCAGGCAGGCCCCCGGCTCCGAGGCTTGGAGCCAGGGCGCAGGAAGCGCAGATCGCAGCGGCATGAATGGAACACGTTC
The DNA here is from genome assembly GCF_031878675.1 of Megascapheus bottae. Classification (NCBI taxonomy): domain Eukaryota; kingdom Metazoa; phylum Chordata; class Mammalia; order Rodentia; family Geomyidae; genus Megascapheus; species Megascapheus bottae. Next base: position 71,854,982 of record NC_143515.1, on the reverse strand, counting down.
ATCCCGGGCTCGAGTATCCATACACACTGGGGTTTCTATGAGCAGAAACAGAACATCCAAACAGCCATCATCTCTCCTGCCAGCCAGACCTGCCCGCACCCACGGCGCTTCAAAAGGCTCGCCTGCGTTCCGTTTCCTCTCCGGGACCGAGGATCGAGGCGCAGCTTGAGCTGTGTTCACGACCATGAACTTGAAGTCCCACGGGCCCCACCGGGTTCTTTGGCTTTTATCGGCTTCCCACATTATAGCCGGAAAAATCATCTTCTGCTTATATACCGTGTTCTTAGCAGATCGTACACAGGAGAGGCAGAAACAACCCGTTGTGCCTCTTTGGATAAATGGATATACAAAATGTAGTATTTATTCAGCCTTGAAAAGATAATTCTAAGCCCGGGCACGGTGGCTCACACCTGTAATCCTAGTTACTCAGGAGGCTGAGATCTGAGGATCAAGGTTCAAAGCCAGCCCGGGCACAAAAGGACCTGAGACTCTTATCTCCAATGAACCTCTAGAAAAGGGGAAATGGGGCTTGGCTCAAGGGTAGGGTGGTAGCCTTGAGCTGAAGAGATCAGGGACAGTGCCCAGCCTGAGTTTAAGCCCCATGACACACAGGAAAAAAAAAAAAGTAAAAGTACTTCTAATACGTTACAATATGGAACCTTAGGCATGAAGTAAACAAGTCACCAAAAGGAGGTATGTATGAGTTACCTTAAGTCAAAAATTCAAAAAGATACAGCAGGGTGCCAGGGGCTCACACATGTGATCCTAGCTACTCAGAAGGTTGAGGCATGATGATCTCGGCTCAAAGCCAGCTGGGGCACTAAAAGTCCATGAGACTCTTATTAACCACTAGAAACGCAGAAGTGGTGCTGTGGCGCAAGTGAGCTGAAGAGCTCAGGGACAAGGCTCATTCCCAGAGCTCAAGCCCCACAACCAAATCTAAAAGACATCATTTAGAAGGGTGTTTCCCAGTGGGTGGAGGAAGTAGGAATTCAAGAGCTGTTGCTTAATGGGTAGAGTTTCAGTTTTCTGAAATGAAATTTTTTTTAAAGATTTGTAGAACATACATTAAAATTGTTGAAAAGATTCATTGAAACATTTTTAAAGATCCATTGAATATGGAGTTTGAGTTTTTAATGTATATCCAACAAATCTTTAAAAGTTCAAGTGTTGGGGGGGGCGGGAGTTTGGCCTAGTGGTTGAGTGCTTGCCTAGCATGCACGAAGACCCGTGTTGGATTCCTGTTGGATTCCTCGGTACCACATACGTAGCAAAAAGCCAGAAGCAGTGATGTGGCTCAAGTGGTAGAGCCTTAGCCTTGAGAAAATCCAGGGACAGTGCTCAGGCCCTGAGCCCAAGCCCAGGACTGGCAAAATAAATAAATAAATAAATAAGTTCAAGTGTTGGAAACGTTAAGTCTCTAACATCGTAACGCTAGAACAAGGCTAGCACTGAGCTTTGCAACTGTAGGGTGGTAAAAGGCCAGGATAGATTGTTTGCCGAAGGCACAGCCTGGAGCTGCTTTTGCCAAGAGTCAAATGCTGCTGAGGAAAGGCTTTGCTTTGCTTCATTTCACTGACAACAGACGGCTGTGGCTGGGCATTGGTCCAGAGGCCTTTCCTTGGCCCTTGCTGGGGGAAGCCGAGAGGTGTGGGTCTGCTGCCATCTGAGACTCCATCTCATGAAGGAGCTCAGGGGAGAAGCAACAACAGAAATAACCGTCTGGCTCAGCATACCAGCACCAATATTAAACCAAGGCTAAGGAATCAATTACGGGTAGCTTTTCTTTTTTAAAAAGATCACTTGAATATTACTATATTACTTTTATGATTCTAAAGGACTATTTCTTCAAGCATGGCATCATACATAACTTATCTCCACAAGCCTAATAAGTGCAGAAGTTGAGATCAAGAGGAGCACAACTCAAGGCTAACTGGAGCAAAAGGTTCCCAAGAAAAGAGGATTCTGACATCACCTAACAGATACAAAAACCATTTCCAACTGACAAGAAACAAAGTCCCTCTTTCTTTGGTTTCCAGGTCAAATGCTCTACTCCTCCTTTCTTCCTTCCTCAGGCCCTGGCTCCCTCTAACATACCTCATAGCATTTAAACAGGGATTTATAATGTTACCTCATTTGATCCTATGAACAAAAAGTAGTACCCAGGTCAGGGATTCACATCCTTGTGATTTAACAAATGCAGAGCTGAAGTTCATATCCCAGATATGACATGACTTCACAAGGTTAGAATGTCCATCTGGTATGGATAGAAAATCCTAAAATCTTGGGCTCACTGGCTGGAACCCTACATTATTTGGCAACATTCACCTTGACTCTAAATTATTTCCTCCTAACCAGAAAGTCATGACTCTTACAGAAAAAAAAAAAAAAGCATGACAGAAAAGCAGGTACTGCTTTTTTCTTCTGGCCAGTTTTTGAACTTATTTATAATATGTTCCTTCCTTGAAAGCAAAAGTCCTGAAAACGGTTCATTGATCTGTTGCCTACCAGACACATTAGAATAGATTCAGAGCAAAATAAGTTCTAGGATGAACACTTAGTCACTGATGGAAAACAAATTACACCACCACCACCACCACAGGGAAGAAAACACTTTCTTTTTTTTTTTTTTTTTGCCAGTCCTGGACTTGGGCTCAGGGCCTGAGCACTGTCCCTGGATTTTCTCAAGGCTAGGGCTCTACCACTTGAGCCACAGCACCACTTCTGGCTCTTTGCTATGTATGTGGTACCGAGGAATCGAACCTGAGTCTTTGTGCACGCTAGGCAAGCACTCTACCACTAGGCCAAACTCCCGGCCCCAAGAAAACACTTTCTTAATGGACACTCGCATGGTTTTGTAAGAATTATTGTTATGTGTACTATTTTATACCAGTTATATTCCCAAGTTTTACTGAAAGTAGGGTTTGCCATGGTACTATATTGCTGTGATTCCAATGCTTGAGAGCCTGAACTTCTAAATGAGACCCTATATCAAAATACAAAAATACCAAGGAGAACACAGGTGGCTCACACCTTGTAATCCTAGCTACTCAGGAGGCTGACATCTATGAATTATGGTTCGAAACCAGCTGGGGCAGAAAAGTCCCCATGAGATTTTTTTAGCTCCAATTAACCACTCAAAAACTAGAAGTGGCTCTATGGCTCAAGTGGTAGAGTGCTAGCCTTGAGCACAGAGGCTCATGGACAGCACCCAGACCTTGAGTTCAAGCCCTACAGCCAAAAAACAAATCTATCAGCAATGTTTAACTTGTGGAAGCAAATTCTTCAGTCCCCTTCTACCTCCAATTTTTTTTTTTTAGTGTAGTCACTGCTAACTAAATGTTGCAAATGAGAAAAATGGAAGAAGTGTGCATATCCAAGTACAGAGTCCTGGAACAGAATACCACACATATGCTACAATACAGCTACATCTAAAATCGGTTGAAAACTAAAGATAACCAAAAACTATCCTCCACCAGTGAGCCTATTGCCTTTTCTACATGTAAAGTTTATTGGCTCTGGTTGGTTTGACAAGTGGTGAAACATGAGTTTACAAGTAATTGTCCTTTGTAAGATGTCTGAAATACATCTGTAAGTCTACTTGGTGTAAATGAAGCACCACTGCTGCATTCTTCACAAGAGTGAAAAGAACTGTGGCTCCTGCAAGCTTCAGTATGCTAATTTCCCATCCCTTCCCTCTAAAAACAATGAATGTGGTTTGTGCCTGGCACATTCCTCCAGCTTCTCAAGAGGCTGCTCCAAGGAAGCCTGGGTAGAAAAGCCCAGGTGTCCAAAATCTCCAAAATAACCAACAGAAAGCAAAGCTAGAGGCCTGGCTCAAGCAAGCAAGCTATACTCATGCTGCTTGTCAGATCTCGGTGCATATCCACTATTCACCAGACTGACTGGCTTATCTTGCTTCCTTTATATAGCCAATGGTGTATTGCAACTTGTTCTTCAGGAACTTATTGCCTAAGCAATCAAAACATAAAAGCACAGCTTGTTATACGAATTATAGAATTTTCTATAAAGCCACCAAGGAGACATTTCTGGCTTATAATTAAGTCTAGTACCAGTCTCAAATGAATCCCCAGTAACTGGAATAAGTAAATGCACCACATGATGATTCAGTGAAGAGCTGGGGAGGATGGTACCCAACCTGCAATTGCAGCATTTGGGAGGCCAAGGTAGGAGGATCATGAGACCTTGTTTGAGGGGAAAAAAGAAAAAGAAAAAACCCATAAAGAAGGGAGGAAAATCCAAGACATGTGAAAGGGTATCAATGTATGTGAATTAATGCACCTTCTATCTGGCAAATATCATGTAACCCTTTATTAATTACAATAAAAAGTATTTAAAAAAAAAAGAAGGGAGGAAAATAAGATGATTGGGAGGGAGTTGGGGTGTTGGGAGCTGAGTGTGGGGTCAGGCTGACCCTTAGATCTGCACTACTGATTTGAGTTAAACACACAAGGAAATGAGCTGATATCATGATGAATGAGGCCATGCTTTCAGACTTGGAGCTGTGTCAACAGTATTGTGAACTTCCTAGCTTTATTGCTTCTTGCTTGACTGATTTGAGACTTGCTTGTTGTTTTGTACCAAAGTAACTCCTGGCAGTTTCCTGTTTTTAAGAGAGTATATAAGACTGGAACTAGAAATAAACCGGGCTGCAGTCTTAAGCTGCAACCCCATCTGTTTATTGTCTTTTTCTTCTCATCCTCACCCCCTAAATCAGGAATTCTGCCTTGTTGCTGGCTGGCTCCCGCAAATGGCGCCCGAAAGGGGACCTGAAAACCTGGGACAATGGTAGAGGACCCCGCTGTGGTGAGTGACATGTCTTAAGGAAGGGAGAGAGTGGAGAGTGTATAGTCTGGAGTAAGAAATAATGGGACAGGTAATAACCGCGCAGGCTCTATGTGTAGGCCCTTAAAGGAACACTCCAGAGGAGTGGGGGGGGGGGAGCGGGCAGGGGCAGCTTGTACATTTCTTTCGGGTCATTGAGGTGGTGTGCCTGTGGTTTCCAGAGGAGGGAACTGTAAATTTAGAAACCTGGCAAAGGATAGGGAGAAGAATTCAGGGGCATTATGATGCAAATGGCCCCGAAAGGACCCCTGTAAATGCTTTTACCTTGTGGGATTTCCTGCGAGATTGTTTAGATCATTGACATGAGCATGCTAAATTTAATCAAGAACTAAAAAACCCTTCTGAGGAAAAACCTGAGGCTGGAGCATATGCCGCAGCTCGAGAGAGTTTAAATGAGATTATCAAAAAGGAACAACAGTCAGTAGATGGTGAGCATAAGAATTCAGATTTGGACAGGGAGGAGGGTATTTGTGATGAGCTGTCTGGCTGGCTACGGTGGAGGGAATGCTTAAAGAAATTTTACACAACTAAGACATGAGAAAGAGTATCAATGTTTGTGAAGTAATGCACCTTCTATCTGGTGACTATAATGTAACCCTTCTATTAATCACAATAAAAATATATGAAAAAAAGAAACTTACACAAACTAAGGCAGGGATAGAACAGGGAGCCCTCCTGAAGGTAAAAAATAAATGACCCTCCGGCCACAGTTTTGGCCGATTTTGATTCTTTTCCCCCGTCCCCACCGCCTCCAGTTATTGTGGCTTTACAGCTCCAACCTCCTCTTCAACCCTTAGTGCTACCCCAAAGGTCCTAGCAATGAGTTTCCCTGGACAGGCACAACAACCAGGCGCAGTGCACTGCAACAAAGCCTGGCTCAGGCTGCTGAAAAAGGGGAGGATATTTCAGGGTTTCAATTATTTCCCATTATGGTTGATCAAAACCAACAGAGACAGCATCAGCCTATTCCTTTTAAACAAATACGGGACTTGAAGAGCACCTGCTCCCAATATGGACCAACTGCCCCCTTTACTCAAGTAATATTGGAGACCATGTGTACTGAAGCCTTCTGCCCAAATGACTGGAAGCAGCTTGCCGGAGCATGTCTTAAGGGGTCAGGGATTACTTACTATGGAAAAGAGTATGCTGAGCAGTGTCAAGCTACAGCTGAAGTAAGTAGAGCTGCCTCACACATTTGATCAATTGGCAGGACAGGGAGCCTATGGGGACACCAATGACCAGATAGGATATCCACTGGGAGCTTATGCCCAAATCAGTGCATCTCTACCCATCTAATAAACTTCTCCAATTTGCTGCATCCCATACATTTCTTTTTCCTTCCGTAGAGCAGGCCTTGCCTTTGCCTTCTGCCGTTTTAGTTTTCACAGATGGATCCTCTAATGGAATGGCTGCTTTAACCATGAATGGAGAAACCCGGTCTTGGGCTACAGGTTTTTCCTTCATGGAAATGGCTGGCTGTTTTACAGGTACTTGCCGTATTATACTGTGAGCCCTTTTATTTATATTCAGATAGTCAATATGTAATTCGTGCCCTTCAAGTCATAAGAAACTGCTCCTTTTATTGGTACCACTAACTCCAACATTCAGATCCAATTCCACCAGATACAAACTTTACTTCCTTCCCGAAATCGCGCCTTCTTTTTTGGCTTTGAGCTCACACTAACCTTCCTGGCCTGCTAAGTTAGGGCAATGGGGTTACTGACTCCGCTACCAGAGTATATTTAACCCAGACTGAACTTGCAGTCACATGCCATCCATCATCAAAACAGTTGAGCCTTGCACCATCAGTTTGAATTATCTCGAGAAGCCACACAACAGATAGTTAAAACTTGCTCCAACTGTGTGCCTTTCTCATGGGCTCCTCATGTAGGTGTGAATCCACGGGTCTGCTATCTAATCACATTTGGTAGATGGATGTCAGGCATATTCCTTCATTTGGCCAGTTAAAATATGTTCATGTTACAGTAGACACCTATTCTAATTTTATCTCAGCCACCCCCTCACAGAAGCTACTAAACATTGTATCTCCCACTGCTTTCCTTGCTTTGCTGTGATGGGAATTTCCTCACAAATTAAAACAATGACCCTGGTTATGCAGAACGCGCATTTCGCTCCTTTTGCCATTCTTATAACATCACTCATATTACAGGCATTCCTTATAATCCTCAGGGTCAGGGCATTGTAGAGCAAGCTAATGGATTATTAAACATCAAACTGCTAAAATAAAAAAGGGGGAGTTGTATCCTGCTACCCCCATGAATATACTTAAGCATGCTGTTTTAAATTTTTAAAATTTGGACTCAATTTATCCCCGACTCAATGATTTTGGGAAAAAAAGAGCAACATGCTTTTGTCCTAGTAAAGGGGAAGGATCTCCTTAACCGGTGCTTGGTACAGGCCAAATCCAGTTCTTACATGGGGTGGAAGACATTTATGTGTTTTTTCGCAGGAAGAAAACGACTTGTGGAGAGTAATGATGGTCATCCAAGCGGCGACTCACTGGGCCTACATCATCGCCCCTCCAGTGGTGCATCCTGAGTCATTCGTACATGCTAACCTACTACACCTTGTACATTTCAGTGTGGTGATGTTGGTGTAAAACAAATCAACTATGCCACTTGTCATATATTGCACATGCAATTATATACATATACAACATACAATCAACCCTTTGTTTGTTTCTGCTAACAATCTCATGATTGACCTGGACCCTCCAGGTTTATGAAAGTGCACTTAGGTGCTCACAGGATGATGTCACTTCTCATAACCTGTCCCTACTGTCAGAGACGCAGGACTACATACTGCTTTGGCAATTCTAAGGCTTTATCTACAAAAAAATGGGGGGGGGGGGGTTAAGAGGTAAAAAATGACAACAGCACATATTTAAGAGATTTATTAAAGCATCTTATCACAAAAATGGAAACATACAAATTAAAAACATGCAACCACTATCTCTCAAGTCAGGTCAAAATGTTATTTTTCCCCATTTCTACTGCTGAAAACTCCACGTCTTATACCCAACTCACTCATCCTGAATACTGATCACTCCTGAAATTACCCAGGGTGGCAAACAACCAAAACACAAACCATTCTATAAAGAAAGTGCAAAGTTACAAAAAGAATATATGTGGAGAATGCCCTTCCCCTCCCCCCTTTAAAGGCTTACAATGGCACTTTGCTCTTGCTTAACCTAGATTGTCTTCAAAAGGTATTAAAAATGCAATAGATTTAACAAAAGACAACGACTTTTAATAAATGTCCAAAAAGCTCCTTAGTGTTTAAAAATAAAATGCTGAAACAAAAAGACAATGTATTTTATCTCAAACATGTTGAAAGAGGCCTGCATTGCAGCATTCTGTAAAATAAACAAGACAAGAAGCTGGTATAGGGTTTATTGATAAAGGCAGAACATCCTCAGGCAGGTAAGTAAGGAGGCGGTGGTTCTTTCTCAGGCATCTTCACAGCCATTTCATAGGTTGGCAAAACATACTAGAGGGAGAGAAATAATTATATCAGACTTCAGTCTCTTAAAATCCTTTTTGGAGTAACTGTTTTCAAAAAGTATAAAGGAGAGTAAAAACCTATAGGGAAGAGCTAAAGGACATCTAAATACTCTAGAACATTTCAAGTGAGATGTCTGACCTAAGATTGCTAGAGATGGCTGGAAATGAAGGCAGAGTTCTCCGTCTAACCGAGTGGCTAGAATTTCTCAATATTCAGAACCTGCCCCCCATTCCAGTCAATCACACCTCACAACTCAGTTGTTGAATGTGTGTGTGTGTGTAAGGCACTCCACTGAACCACTATGTAGGAAGCCACAAAGAGGTGGCTAGATCCTGAGTTTAATGGTAAACTGTTTGTAGTCAGGGGACACGGACACACTTTTGTAAGGCAGTGCATTCTAGGAGAGTTCAAGTGAGACTTATTTTATGTGTTGAAAACTTGGGGAGACAGGAGTGAGAGGCAGGCCTTCCTAATGGGCTCTTCTCCTCACAGATGGATCAGCTCACCCTTTGGCACACACAGATGTATTTGGGAAGCAACACAGCTTCAATACCTGGTACACTGCCACCCTTAGAGTCCCAAAAGCTACATGAGCCTAAGGCAGTTATTTCCTATCTTATTCTCTGCCCCCTCCAAACACAGCACCAGCACTTGTGGAGAACATGAATGACTATAATATATTGGCAAACTGGGTGCACTAGTACAGAGACTGTCTAGCCCCAAGTACCCAAGATTCACATTATAAAATACTGAACCCTAGGGATGGAAGCCAATCAGGCCCCAAACCATAATTATGGCTCAAAACTATAAGTCAAACCATATTCCTCTTTTAGATCAAGAATGCCCAGCAACATTTCCATGTAATAAATGGTGGTTAACCTGTGGGGGTGCTTCAAAGGCAGGGTACACAGCAATCTCTGGCACATTTCTGTTGTTGATATATTTATAGCAGTTCCAAACACAGTTGATCAGATAAGCCTGAAATGATTTTAAAAACAAAAACAAAAACACCTTAATGCAGGCCAATTTCCAACACTCCCACAGTATTTTCTATGGAGAAAGGACTTGATACTTGAGGCCTAACAAAGGTCAGAATCTTTCCCTACTGGCTCTCATTTAAATGTCAAGTTTTCCAAAGAAAACAAGTTGATGCTTCAACTCAGGCCTGTCAAAAGTATCATGCCACAGAGAACAATGTAGGGAATGGTAACAGATTTCTAATAAAGATCTTAAACTATTTTTGAAAACAAGCATGTTCTCTACACTTGGGAAAGAATCTTGACACTTTTCTTCAGTCCTGGGGCTTAAACTCAGGACCTGAGCACAGTCCTTGGACTTTCTCAAGGCTAGAACTCTACCACTTGAGCCACAGCACCACTTCCAGCTTTTTCTATGTATGTGGTACCAAGGAATCGAACCCGGGTCTTCGTGCATGCCAGGCAACCACTCTACCACTAGGTCAAACTCCTGGCCCTGATCTTGACACTTTCTATTACTTGGAAACAACAGACTCCTCCAAGTCCCACTACTGTGCAGAATAACTCTCCCCCAAACCAGTCCTCCATTCCCTGTGCACAGGAAGGCCATGACAAAGTACTACTTCACCAGTGCCTCAAAATTTTAGTCAGCAACTTACCTTAAAAATAATGAACACCACAAAAAAGGCCAGAACAATGAACAGAAGGCAGCTGGAGTCCAATGCCAGGAGGTCATCTTTGTAGGGAAAATCAGGCTGTTAACAACAAGCACACACATTTATAAGGCAGCCATGGCTATGATACTTTGTGATAACCTATGATACTTTGTGATAATCATTTTAATAATACCAATAAAAGACTGGAAGTCTGAAGTGCTTTGAACTATCTGAGGGAAAAAAAAGGGAAAAAATTGAAAACAGAAAAATATGTAAGTTGTTCATAAAAATGTTTTTAAGCTACATTATTTAACGAAAGCCCATAATCACTTAAAATATACTTGTTTAAATAGCCAAAATACTCCAATAAGGTCTATATTGAGCTAATTTTCTTCTCATTTTTCAATATTTCCTATCTTTTGGGGCTTGCCAGGACCCAATTTCTGGTACACATTTGTCTCTGGATCAGTAAATCAGCAGGAACGGAGAGCTACATAACTTTCATGGGCAATGGAGTCCCACCCAGAACTTTTTTTTCAAAAAGTTAGCTGTAGTCCCAACTCTCCATTCGATGGGCAAAAATACAGAATCCTACTGGTTAAAAATCCAGGCAAGATTGTATGATTTACTGTTGACACTAAGAAGGACTGGCAATAGTCACGTAAACACTTATTCTGTCTGACTCTGGACAAGGCCATGAGCTAAGTTTGGGGAGAAGGTCATTAGGAAGAACACACCAGGATTTACCACTGGCTGCAGATGCACCTTTTAGTCTCAGAGGGTAGAAGACAGGGCTAAAGCAACTTCACAGTGATACTCTTTTCTAGAAAGCATTTGGGGGAGGAGGGGGGCCAAAGCCTCCAAACTCATTCTCCAGCTTGTTTGGCTTGGTTGCTCAGCTATTTCTACCACCTGAGCCATGCTTCCAGCGCTTCTACAAAGCTCTTCTGCTTTAAAGTATGTATCTGTGCTCAGTGGAAATGACAATACAAAGACTGCAGTAATTAATTTTCATACACTGAGTGCAAGGCACACATGGAGAATTTTTGCTGAGGACTTTTTTCAAAGGTAGGAGAGGTACCACTTGTGATGCTACAGCCAGAGATGACAGTGCTGACATAGCTTGTGACCACAGATGACAGGCAACAAACCCAGCCCAGCTACCTCACCCATCTCAGGCCAGCCTGAGCACCTCCCAGCTACTTCCTCACCCTCCTTTGGGCCACCAGCCCCACAGCCTGCCCTCATTCCGAATGACCCCACACCCATTCTTCCTCTTCCTGCCTCCAGGACTCTCATTTCTCTGCAATTTTTTCTTCAGAACTTTCTTGCCTTGATTCTTCTTTGAGCCCCCAAAGTCTTGTTAAATCTCACTTCCTAGCTCATATCCATGACATCCACTTACACAACTGCCTATTTTAGTAATTTAATTGTTAATTTTCTTACTTTTTCACCAGATAATAAACTCCAATGAAGTTTTCCCTAAGGTCTAGCTGAGTGTCCTGCACATAAGAAGCAACCAATATTCTGGATGAATGAAAGATACATTTGGTGATGTACAAAAATGGACTGGATAGCACACCTGCGAGTGGAGAGAAAAGATTCTAAAAGCATTGTGAAAACAAACTTAAGAGTTGCCCCTTTCAGGTGAAAGTAGCTGGAGATAGAACAGTGAACCCCCTCCCCCGCCCCTCCTAAATAACTAGTATAAGTTAATGAATAGAATGAGACAGAGAGGTGTTAGGATACAGCCATGTGTACACAATGAGAAGAAGGTCAAAGAGAATCCAGTTTGCCAATGTTCTGATCTTGGACCTACACAGCTCCACAATCGCAAGGAAATGACCTATGGTTATTTCCTCCACCTCTGTAAGGACTCTGTTATGAAGCCTGAGTTGAGTAACACACTCATTTCGTGTTTTAGTTCCCTTCTTACCACTTAGCATTCGTCTATCTTGACACTGTAATTCCCTCCAAAATCCATCCACGAAGCCCCACTTGCCACTTGAGGCCAGTGTCATGCGCCACCCCCTTCACTGCAGCTATGACAGCTCCTGTCATCACAGACATCATGCATCAAGTCCCCAAATACATGTTTTGCTCCCTGAAAAGGAAGTTATCTTTATATGGTATCCACAACACACATGGATGGTGACTGGTTCAGAGCTGCATGGACTCTTGACATTTGCTAAGGATTATTACTAGGTAACAGCACGCCCATCATTTTATGAGGGCCAAAGAAAGCCAAGTGATTCTATTGTTAGTAAAGTGAAAACAAAAAACGGAGCTACCACTTCTATGCTGTCCATTCCTAAGAACTTGTAATAACTAGACTGTCCAAATGGTATGGTAAGAGGATATTCCATTTTCATCTTCAAAGGGTTTACCATAGTAGCTACTTTAAAATACTCGAAAAAGCAAAAGGTAGGCTAAAAAGTAGCATCAATGGTTGACCCAGGATTTCAATAAAAATATTTTATTTAAAAGTAAGCTTAGGCCAGGTGCAGGTGGTTCATGTCTGTAACCCTGGCTACTCAGGCTGAAATATGAGGATGGTGGTTCAAAGCCAGCTGGGGCAGGAAAAGTGTCTGACACTTATCTCTAAGGAACCACCAGAAAACAGAAACTGGAGCTAGGGTACAGAGTGGACAGAGCATTAGCCTTGAGTCAAAAAGCTCAAGGGCAACTTTGGGGAAATTATTTCAAGATAGAGTCCAAGAACATTCTAACTTATAGGCATAGGCAGGAATTTTTCTTTGAAAGAGTCCCAGGAGCACAATGAATAGGATAGACTTGACAAATAGAATTACATCAAAATAGAAAGTTTCTACATAACAAAGGACATAGTTACTAAAATAGAAAGACAGCCAACAGCTGGGAGCTCATCCTGGAATCTTAGCTACTCAGGAAGCTGAGTAAGATCCAGGTCCCTAGTTCAAATCCCACCACTGTTCCCAAAAAAGTAAGCGTAACTAGTAGTGCACACACTTACCAGCTGATCCAGGTATTCTTTGATTCTTGGCAAGTAAGTCAAAGAACTGATGGCAACCAGGCAACTGAGAACAAAGTCAAAGAGCCGATAGCAAAAGAACGGGATGAGCCATCCCACTTGATACTGTAGAAGAAAATAGTTACCAGTTAGTAAATAGGAGGTCACTACCACTCAAAAAAGGCCAAACTTTAAAAGGTAAAAATAAGAAATACTTACAGAAATTGCTCCATACACCAGCATTGAACTGATAATAAACATAAGAACTGAGACGGCAAAAAGAACACAGGCATTATCTAAGAAAAAAAACAAAAATGGCATTAAGCTACTTGTACAAAAACAAAAAACAAACAAAAAACCTCTTCATGACAAAACAATGTTTTAAAGGTAGCTTAAAACATTTAAGTGTAAATATTATCAAAATTGGCCAGAAAGGAAAAAGAATCAAATCTCAGCAGTTCTCATCTATAATCCTAGCTCCTCAGAAGGCTGAGATCTGAGAATCAGGCTTAAGGCCAGCCTGGGAAAGATATACTCTCCAATTAAACACCAAACTAAAAAGCAAAAAGTGTACCTGTAGCCGGGTAAGGTGGCTCACACCTGTAATCCTAACTACTCAGGAGGCTGATATCCAAAGACTGTCGTTCTAAGCTAGCCTGGGTATCAATACTCATGAGATGATTCTCTTCCTCTTCTCTTCCCTTCCTCCTTCCTTCCTTCCTCCTCCTTCCTCTTCTTCCTTTTGGCCAGTCCTAGGACTTGGGACTTGGCCCCTGGGGGCAAGGCCTGGGCACTATTCTTGCGTTTTCTTAAGGCTAATACACTACCACTCAAGCCATGGCATTACACCAAGCTTTTTCTGCGTATGTGGTACTGAGGGCTTCGTGCATGCTCGGCAAGCACTCTACTACTAGGCCACACTCCCAGCCCCACATATGAGATTCTTTTTTTTTGTGGGTCATGGGGCTTGAACTCCACCTGGGCACTATCCCTGAGCTCTTCAGCTCAAGGCTACCACCCTACCCTTGAGCCAAGCCCCATTTCCCATTTTCTTGAGGTTAACTGGAGGCAAGAGTCTCAGGTCCTTTTGTGCCTGGGCTGGCTTTGAACCTTGATTCTCAGAGCTCAGCCTCCTGAGTAGCTAAGATTACAAGCGTGACCGGCCGATCCATGAGATTCTTATCTCTAATTAACTATAGAATAGCTGGACATGACACTATGGCTCAAAGTGGTAGAGCACCAATCTTGAGCACAAAAGCTCAGGATCCTAAGGACCAGCTCATGCACATTCGCACAAGCATGTACACATATACAAAAGTAGCAAGGCATAGTGTTACATGCCTATCATCTCAGCTGTGCAGAAAGTGGAAACAGGAGCACTGCAGCCCAGTGCCTATCTAGTTCAAGTCCCAAGTCAAACCCCAGTACTAGTAAAAAAGAAAAAATCCCCAGAGTATTCCAGCTAAATTAGTTGTTTAATGTTGAATATGTGGTAATATATGATAAGCCCCAAAGTGTATGTGGGCTCCTGAAAAATAAATTATTAGACTGACAACCAAATAAACAGATATAAATCATAAATGGATCTCAAGCAATAAAATTCATTTGCAAAGCTAATAAAGGGCCAGGTGCTGTTGGCTCATGCTTGTAATCCCAGTTACTCAGGAGGCTGAGATCCGAGGATCACAGTTCAAAGGTAGTCCAGACAGCAAAGTCTATGAGACTCTTATCTCCAATTAATGACGGGAAAACTGGAAGTAGCGTTGTGGCTCAAAGTGGAAGAGTAGCAGCCTTGAGCAAAAAACTCAGGGACAATGCCAAGGCCCTGACTTCAAGCCGCATGACCAACAAGAAAGTAAATAAATAAGTAAATAAAAGCTAATAAAGTATAAAACCCTGAGAATTAAAATCCTACATTACAAATCTATATATTAAGAATAGGGAACATTTTTCTGATGTGAAACAAAAAATAAATGTGCAGAACTTGCTTGCATGGAAAGATCTGAAGTCTAATTTCCTGCTTATTATATTCCAAAATTTATATTAATATAACATCCACTAGTATTTTTGTGCCTGTATTGAACATAAATAGTAATTAAAAATTACTGCTACAGGGAATAAACAGGATTTAACAGGCTTGCAGACTATTCATCTGAACCTTCTAGGTGCATTATAATCTTACACATTGATACCCTTTCTCTACTATAATTTTTATTGTATTATCTTTGAAAAAAAGCATTCAAATACTTTCCTGTTTCAATAAGTAGTTTAAAATAATCAGCTAAACTTATTTATAAATTACATTGATAATTTTTTTTTCCAACTAACACCTTACCGGCCATTCGCTCAGATGAATAGTAATTACCAATGACTTCATACTGAATATTGACAGCTGGCATAGAGTTGGGATGAGTCACCTCCACAGTCAGCAAAATTGCCATCAATAGGTTTACCACCTGTAAAGAACATTTTATCCATTACATTAATTATAATTAGGAAATAGCCTTCAGCAAAACCTCTAGATGGTTCCCATATTTAAACTGGTTGACTTCAATGAGACAATCTGTGAGACGAATTTTAAAAGAGCACAGAGGTATCACCAGTAGCTAGCTATTCTAGCCACTGTGAGACTAGCACCTGGGAATCATGATATGAAGCCAGCCCAGGCAAAAAAAAAAAAAATGGTGAGACTCTCATCTCCAATTAACCAACAAAAAAGCCAGAAGTGGAGCTCTGACTCAAGCAGAATAGTGCTAGCCTTGAGCAAATAAAATAACCAAGACTATAAACTTAGTATGAACCATTCCAGAGGTATTTGCCAAAAAAAACCAAAACAAAACTGGAAAAAATGGCACAAAAATTAAAACCAAGGAGTCATGACAGGCTACTCAGGTTCAGAGACATATATTCACTCACATATCCAATCTCAGAATCTGTGTTTGAAGAAGCTTCATACCTTTCATACATCTGAAGCCTGATGAATCATCTTATTTCCCCCAAAGTTAGACTTAAAAGCTTAAGAGAAACTTTTGACTAAGTCATTTAACTTTTCCTGCTGGTCTTAATGTGCTCCTTTTAAGTGCTTCACTAATACCTTAAGGCAGCTTCTAAATACTGTCTTGTGTCTAGAATAAACACTCAGATCCTTAAGCCACTCTTCTGTCTGGTATGTTTTCCAGCTGGTTCATCATTTTCTTTTTGCATTCCCCCTTACATAAACTCCAAAATGATGGGACACAAAATGAGCTAAGATCAGGGCTGGGAGTTTCGCCTAGTGGTAGAGTGCCTGCCTAGCATGCACAAAGACCCAGGTTCAATTCCTTGGTACATACACATAGAAAAAAAGCCAGAAGTGGTGCTGTGGCTCATGTGGCAGGCAGAGCACTAACCTTGAGAAAACCCAAGGACAGTGCTCAGGCCCTGAGTTCAAGCCCCAGGACAGGCGGGAAAGAAAAAAAAAGAGCCATGATCATCAGCATAGTCTGACTCAACAAGGATCTGTTTACCAATTCTAGGAAGCAAATTTCAATTCATGTCACTCAAAACATATATTCTTTGAGTGTTAAATGATCATTAACTCCCTAAAAACTGTGTGTGTGTGTGTGTGTGTGTGTGTGTGTGTGTGTGTGCGTGTGCGTGCGCGCGCGCCTAGCCACTCTTGCTTGGCTTTTTTGTTCAAGGTGGTCTCCTATCACTCCAGTCACACCTCCATTTCTGGCTTTTTGCTAGTTTTCCAAAGTCTGCCTGGGCTGGCTTCAAATCTGAATGTTCAGATGTCAACCTCTTGAGTATTTAGGATTATAGGCATGAGTCACAGGTACCAGTCAGCAGATGAATTCTTTTTAAGTATAAAAAAGCTGCTAAACTACCATCTGTAATCTGAACACAGTTTGATTCAGAGGTCCAAGCATAGCCCTCAATGTATTTATGATTAGTTATGCCAACAACCGTTAGTGAAACCCTGCAGCATCCCAGAAGGCGCTGTCATCTTCAGATGCTTAGAACGTTCTGTTAATGATTAATGATTCAATATACACATCTCACCTAAGGCTGGAGTTAGGCAATGGCCTTAAAGTTCACAAAATCTGTCCTCTTTCCTTGCGAAAATCCTGCACATTAGATATGCTGAACAATTATAAAAACTGTATCATCCAGAGTATTTCCAATAAACCCTATCATACAATTCTCTCTCCCATGCCCACCCTGAATGACATTTCACAAAGCAGGCCAAGTTTCAGCTTTAGATTTAAGTGACAATGTATGTCCAATAGAAATCAATTCAGCAAACTCCTTTGTTTAAACTTCATAAACCAAAATAGTGTCATAGTTAAAAGGTATTTTTTTGCATAATATAATCTTCTTTGATGATATGGTACATTTTCAACTGGGCCTCACACTTACCAGGCACACTACCACTTGAATTATGTCCTCAGAAAAATATTCTTATGGCAAGAAAAGCATACAGGGGCCAGGAGCATAACCTAGTGGTAGAGCGCTCACCTAGCATGCATGAAGCTCTGTGTGTGATTCCTTGGTACCACATACTCAGAAAAAGCCGGAAGTGGTGTTGTGGTTCAACTAGCCTTGAGCAAAAGTGTCCAAGGACAGTGCCTAGGCCCTGAGTTCAAGCCCCAGGAAAAAAAAATTGTTTTTACTAAATGGAGAAAATGACACCAAACTTTAAAAAACATTCTCATCATAGAATATAATATAGAGCTACAAATTTATCCACTACTATTTTCTGCTCACATTATTAGCAACACATCAATTTTCATTTCATTATGGGTCCTAACTTTTATCAGTAAAAAAAAAAAAGGGGGGGCAATTAGTCTCGATATCTCATCCTGTGCTCTTCCTGCACATCTTCACCAGCATGTCTTTTTTTTCTTTGTTTTAAATATATATACATATATATAGCCATTCTAACTGGAATGGCATTTCACTTTTTGATTTGACATTTTGTGGATTATGTGTTTTTGCAATGAGTTCCTCATACAGTCTAAATATTCATCCTTTGACACATAGTTTCCAAGTACATTCTCCTATTCTGTATGTTTTTCTTCATTCTGTTGAAGCTTCTTAGTTTGAAAAAACCCATTTCTCTTTTTCTTTTCTTTCCTTTTTTTTTTTTTTTTTTGGTGGGTCATGGGGCTTCTTGAACTATGCCTGGGCACTGACTGTCCTGAGCTCTTCAGCTCAAGGCTACTGCCCTACCCTTGAGCCAAGCCCCACTTTTCATTTTCTAGGTTGACTACAGGTTAGAGTCTCAGGTGCTTTTGTGCCCCGGCTGGCTTTGAACCTTGATCCTCAGATCTTAGCCTCCTGGGTAGCTAGGATTACAGGTGTGAACCGGGATCTGTTTTTCTTTTGTTGAAGAGGTCTATATTCTTGCCCACAAAAATCCTTCACAAACCAATGTTAGAATCTGTTCCCTATATTTTTGCCTAGTAGTTTTATAGTTTCTGGTTTTACACCTATCTTTCATCTATTTTATCATGATGACAGAAGATCTAATGTCACTTTTCTACATGCAAGTATCTACTTTTCCCACCACCATTTGCTGAATAGAGAGTATGCTTGCCCCAAACTGTGTTGTGGGACACTTCTGTTAAGTCATTTGGCTGTGTGTGGGTTTATTTCTGGGTTGTCTATGCTGTTCTAGTGGTCTATGGTGGGGGGGGGGGGCGCGTGCGCGCTTGCGCACCAATCCTGAGGCTTTAGCTCAGGTCCTGGGTACTGTCTCTCAAGCTTCTTTTGCTCAAGGTTAGTACTCTACCACTTGAGCCATGGCTTTTTGGGGGGAAGAGGGGGTAGTTTACTGGACTTAAGTATCTCACAAACTTTCCTGTCTAGGCTATCTTGGAACTGTGATCCTCTGATCTCAGTCTCCTAAGCAGCTAGGATAAGTGGAATGACCCAGGTATTATGTATTTTTACATCAGTACTATGCCATTTTGGCTGCTACATCTTTGTAGTATGTTTCAAAGCTGAGTACTGTAATGCCATTTTTTTTCCTTTTGCTCAAGATTACTTTTGGCTATTTGTAGACTTGTTCCATTCAAATTTTACGATTTTTTTTCCCCTCCTATTTCAGTTAAGGATGATATTGGTATAACAGGGACATCACTAGATCACTTTGAGTAGCATAGCCATTTTAACAATTCTAAGACTTCTATGAATAAAACAAATCTTTCGTTTATTTGTATTCTTCAATTTCTTCCGTCTTACGGTCACTATAAATAGTATTACTACCTATTTTCTTTTTCAGGTATTTACTTTTCAGTTCGTATAAAAATGCTAGTAACTTTTGTTAAACTAGTTTCATATCTTGTAGCCTTTTACTCAAATGTAATAATTCCAAGAGTTCCCTCGTACATCTTAAGGGGCTTTTTATGTATTTGAGACATCTGAAAATACTCCTGGCTTGCTTTCTGATCTGGGGGGATTTTCACCGATTCCTCTTTCTTACTCAAGTGCTCTAGCAAAGATTGAGTACTACATAGAATGGAAGTGAAAACCACATGTGATTCCTGATCTTAAAGGAAAAGTTCGTCCAGTATGTAATGCTAGCTGGGGGTTTATCATATATAGCTTTTATTGTGTTGGGTATTTTCCTCCTAATATCTAACTTATTAAGCAGCTTTTATTGTGAAGAGAATGAATTTCATCAAATGTGTTTTCTTCATCTACTGAGGCGGTTTATACAGGTTTTGCTCTGAATTCTGTTATAATGAACTGTGTATGTTGAATCATCCTTGGATCTAGGATGAATCCTACTTGATCATGATGAATTATCTTTTTTTTTAATGTATTGCTCAATTCAGTTTGCTAGTGTTTTCTCCTTTAGTTGGTGCTGGTCCTGGGACTTGAACTTAGGGCTTGGCACTGTCCCTAAGCTTTGTTGCTAAAAACTAGAGCTCCACCACTTGAACCACAGCTCCACATATTTTTCTGGTGCTTAACTGGAGCTAAGAGTCTCACAGACTGTCTTGCCCGGGCTGGCCTTGAACCATGATCCTCAGATCTCAGCCTCCCAAGCAGCTAGGATTATAGGCTAAGGAGAATTTTACATCTACATTCTCCAGGCATATTAGCCAGTAGTTTTGCTTAGACACATGTGTCTGCTTGGTCCCAGAATCAAGGCGATACTGGCCTCAGAACAAGTTTGGCACAATTTCCTCCACTTCAAGTTATTGAAGTAATTTTAAAAGACTTGCTATCAGTTGTTCTTTGAATGTTTTGGTAAATTCTATAGGGAAACCATCATGTCTTTGAACTCTCCTTTGCTGAGAAACTTTCTATTATGAATTCAATCTGGTTACCTATTGGTTCATTTGGGTTTTCTCTATCTTCATGGTTCACCTTTCTTAGGTTTATGTGTCCAAAATTTACCCATTTCTAGTAGGTTTTCAAATTGCTTAACATAATGGTTTCTTAATTTCATAATAGTTTCTTACAATCCCTGTCACATGAGCTGTTCCGTTTCCTTCTTTATCTATGTTAAGTCTTTATTATAAAGGTTATGAGCAAAGGGATTGCAATTACATGCCTCAGTAATGAGTACATTCCTTTCTTACAGTGTCTTCTGTTCCTTCACTCTCTCCCAGTCCCTCCTTCCCATCTCTACCAACTTTTAACCAGTGTCCACTGCATTCCACTGCTGCGCTTTCTCTTCTTTTCCCTTGAGCTCCATACCCTCTCTTCCCACGCTCCTGAAGACATAAACATGAACACATCATAGATTTTTTTTAAAAGACAGAATCATCAAAAAATAAGAGATTTTGTTTCCAGGGGCCAGGAGTTTGGCCTAGTGGTAGAGTGCTTGCCTAGCATGCATGACGACCCAGGTTCGATTCCTCGGTACCACATACATAGCAAAACGCCAGAAGTGGTGCTGAGGTTCAAGTGGTAGAGTGCTAGCCTTGAGAAAGTCCAAGGACAGTTGCTCAAGCCCTGAGCCCAAGCCCAGGACTGGCAAAAAAAAAAAAGAGATTTTGTTTCCATACCGTAGAGTTAATTCCTATATGAGTGTGTGTGTCTATATATAATATTTTATAGAAAATAAAGAAGCACATAGGCATTGTTTCTTTGTGTTTCTTTCCTAAAAGTATCCTCTTTTTATCTCACTGTGTGTGTCTTTCTTCTTTGTGTAGCTAGGAGTTTCACAATTTTATGTTTTGAATACACGGATACTTCATTTTGCTAATCTTTTGAAATATCTGTTTACCTCTACTCCACCACCCTATACACACACTTTTTCTGTTTCTTTCCTGCTAATGGTTTAGTGTTTTCTTGTCTCCCTCAGTCCCTGAAACGTATTATTACTTGAGATCTTTCTATTCTTTGACATAGATATTTACTGCTATAGGTTTCCATCTTGGTACCACTTTTGTAGCATTCTACAGATTTTCATTTGTTTGAAAAAAATTTTAAGTTCATTTTTAATGTCTTGTTAGCCTCATCAATCCTTATTTTTAAAGAATATTGTTTAATTTCCATCTGCCTACATGCTTTCCTAATACTTTCGCCTAATATTGATTTCTACTTGGATTATATGTGGACAGAAAAGTTACTTGCTGGGGCCAAGAGTTTGGCCTAATGGTAGAGTGCTTGCTTAGCATGCACGAAGACTCAGGTTCAATTCCTGGGTACCACATACACAGAAAAAGCTGGAAGTCATGCTGTGGCTCAAGAGGTAGAACTGACCTTGAGAAAACCCAAGGACAGAGCTCAGGCCCTGAGTTCAAGCCCCAGGACTGGCCAAAAAACAACAAAACAAAACAAGAAAACAACAGAAAAAACAAGAAAGAAAGAAAAGTTACTTGCTATGATTTCAGTTTTTTTGAGACTCAAGTTGTGGCTAATCTTGGAGAATGAGGGACTTAAAAAGTTATTACTGTCCAGATTTTCCCACAGCATATTTTGTCTCAAAAGAGTTTTCTGCTAACACTGCAATTAGTGCAATTAAGGGTTTCATAGGCAGAAAACTCCCACAAGGAAATGAGCCTACAAAACTAAGCAAAGAACTGCTGTTCTAAAGATCAAAACTGATTACCTTAAATATTTTTTTTTAATGTACAACAAAAAGTTTTGTTGTTTACTACTATTTGTAGTTACCAGCAAGCTATTCCCAGTCTTCTGAGGGGACAGTTCAACCCTCTAATAATATCTAATAATTTGCCTCAACAGTTCTAACAGGTAATTAATCTAGTCTACACATTTTATAGGGTTAAGACTTCACCTGCTACCTTCCAGGAGCACTTTTTCAGTCTGTGGTGTTTGGGATTGAACCCAGGGACTCATGTGTGCCAAGGCAATTACTCTACCACTGGAGCCACACACCCACCCCTCATCCTGGAGAACATGTGGAAAGAAAAATAAAAGATACATTAGTTAAGTTCTTTAATAAAGTTCTTTAAAAACTCAATTGGGGGAGAAGAGTACTGGAAAAAGAAATAGCATATGCAAAGGCATGAAGCACAAAACAATGTGTTTGAAGAGAGCTACTAACTGGCTGGAGGAGAATACTGCTTGAGGACATGGCTCCACATCTCTCTCAACATCTGACATTTGACTCTTGGAAGTGGAGACACGCATGACATCTTTCCAAAACGTACAATTATTATAAATGCTTATCCTGTATTCCTAAGTCATACCATTTGTTATGCAGAAGGATACCTCTGGCAGTGACCTTTTAATCCTATCCTTAGTCGTTCAATAAACATTGGAGCCTACATCTCATAAGAAACCTGATTAAAATAATCCAACTTCAAATTCACTAATAAATGGTAGAGGAAACAATTTTAGGAATGCAAGAATTTAAATGAATTCATTTTTTGGAATTTCATATTACTTAACCAGGTATTAAGCTAGGCAGGTTTCTTTCAAAATCTAAAATGACAAATGCTGGTAGCTCTGGTACCAGAACTGGTTCTGGCTTCTCTAAGTCCTACAAGGACTATTCAATACCAAACAATAATCACCGAGATAAAGTGTCACAACTGTCTTAAGACCAGCAGAAGAGGTAGGTGCTAGAAAGCAATGACATGGTAACAACAGACACAGTCACAGATACAGTGAGCCAGACAGGAGGGAGGGCTGAACTTCCAAGTTCCACACAGCACCTAGAGTTTCCTAGTCAAAGCAACCTGGGAAGAACGATACATATACCCCTGCAGAGGGCTAAATACTGACTCGCCCAAAATCAAGGAACAGCAAACCAGAACAAGGAAGTGAGGGAGGGAACCATGGCAGGGCTGATCAGGAGGAGATACTGTACCTCTCCTCCATCTTAGTAGAGCTTGGAAACAGGCTTTATTTAGAGGTACTACATTTTGGTCTCTTGCATCTCACACGGTCTGCATCTAGGAGAAATTATCTTCCCATTGTATGTACTGAAGCTTATAGTTTTTAAAGTCACCAGCAGTACTGCAATAAATAAAACCAGTGACTCTTTTCCAGTCCTTAATCTGAACTGTAAGTTTCATTTTCTGGACTGTGCTCTAAAGTTCTTTGTAATGACACAAAACATCTTAGGGACCAATGTCATCCATGTTCAAGACAAGAAAATGTCTGGGTCTACCATGTAGCAGGTAACAGAGAGAGCTGGCCTCCGTGATTTATTCCTTTTGTATCAAGTCTTTGCCAGGTTAACAACAATTATTGCCATGTTAAAAACAACCATAGCATTTTTTAAATTGTAAATTTTAAGTAAGAAGAGAAACATTTTTCATAACAAGAGCTTTATTAGGGAACAAATTTAAACTCCTCACTCCCTGTTTGGTTAAGAATAAACACTTAAGTTTTTCTCACTGAACTTTGGGTTTCCTGTTTATAACTCTCACTTTATCCTCTTATTAAAGCAGAGAGCATTAAAAAAAAAATCTGCCTGGCAAAGACTGGAAAGAAGTTGAGCCAACTGTAGTTGAACAGCTGAAGTTGGGATGGTACTTTTCTTCTTGAGAAATTAGAAACCCTTTGTCACTGAGTGGAGGGATAGATCTGTGAAGAAACAGGGAAATGAAGTTCACAGGCAAAAGTCCCAGGCTGACAGACTCTTATTTTCTCAGCTAAAGGGAAAGACATAGAAGGAAGCAGGAGTTGAATAAGGCTTGAGAACCCTAAAGATATGAACTAATCATTGAGGGGCATGGAAGACAGAGCTAAGGACAAACAAAAGAAATTAGACAACCCTCTAGCTAAATGGTAAAGAAATAAAAGGAAGCAATTGAATGTCATTTATTCCATGTCCAGTATTACAAATAAGTTAAAACACAGAACAAGAGAGGGCTTAAGGGAAATGTGATATTATTACCCAGCACCAATAATCTGACTTTCTGAAGGTAAAAGTATGGAAATATGAAAATAACCTCAGCATAAACTAATAAAACCCCACCCTCAAGTTTTGTGGTTGCTCTTTTCTAATGTACATTAATAAAGCATGGCTTTAAAAAAAAAAAAAGGAGGTGGGGGAGTATGTTCAGAAGTAATGTGGAGGTCAGGTGGTCCTGGGGTGGGGAGGGAATTTCCAGAATAAGGTGAAACATTGCCTGACTGAAGATTTTCACCTGGTTTTGCCTAAAGAGTTCCTAACGATTTGAAGACTCTGGATAGGGAAGTAAAGGCACAAAGCAAGTCAAAGTGCGTGTGTGTGTATGTGTTTGCGGGGTAACCTGGGATAAATGGATAAACCTCCCACTCCAGCGGCTGTTGGCATACTTGTCAGGAACTCCACAGCTATCACACTAAAGCGTCCTTCCTCATCCTACCCCCACCAAAACACAATGCCATTCGCCAAACTTGGTCAAAGTTTTAGGAAAGTCCCAATAACCTAAAATTGTTTAACAACTCAAAAAAAAAAAAACCCCAAAATTAGAAGTCACACGTAAAATAAGTCTCAACGTGAAGGGATCCTGGGAATTGTAGTTAAGAGATCACAAATGGGTTACGACTGAACCAACCACCCTCTGCATAAAAGAATCACTCGGGTACTCCAGCTTCTCTAGATCCTCAACAGGCGTCTCTTAAAACTCCGGAGTGGGTCTTACGAAGGGGGGGAAGGAGCTAACTGGAGACGGGAACGCGGATCGAGTGTCCGTCCAGGCACACGCCATCGCCGAGACAATCGCTGCTCTGGGACATATGTCTGCACACGCGCGCACACGCACACACGCGCGCGCGCGACGGCGGCCGGAGACTGCGGCCTCCCTCCAGGCCCGGCGACGCGGGCGCACAGCGAGGCCCGCTCTCAAATTTGCTTCCTTCGGGAGCAAAATTCCAGGGAGCATTGGGTGGGGAGAGGGGAAGGGGCGTTGTTCCGATCGCAGGACAAAGAAAGAAAGAAAAAAGCCCCGATTGCGTAACTCCTGGAACTCCCCCCCCCCAAACCCCAGCACCCCACCCCTTCGCCCGGGCCGCTTTTCCTCCCCAAGTTCTTCATACAGAACAAGCTCTCCCCGATTCCCGGACAACTTTTCTTTCTCGAACTCCCCAGACTTCGTTCAGGTTAAAACACTTTAAAAAGAAATAAATGAAAACTAAAAAGGCGCCTCAGTTTCCACGTCCCGCACGCAGCTCCCGGAGCCCCGCCCCGCCCCACCCCACCCCTCCTCTCCCGGGACCGAGGGGCCACTACCACCCACACATGCGCACTGGCTCCCCCGAGCCTCGAGGTCTTGCGCGTGCGCACTGGCTTGGCGGGGCGCCGAGGCCTACCGGCTCCCGCGTCCGGTCCCCCACTTACCATGTACCAAGTCCCCAGGATGATCGTCCCGGTGCGGACATGGCAACAACCGCAGCACCGGGTGCTGTAGAACCGGTCGCTGCGGCTCCGCTTGAAAGTCATGGACACCATCGGGAATTCCGCAGGCCTCGTCCTTGGCCAGTCCCCCTAACGAAAGCTTTCTTCCCAGCTGTTGAACCCAGACAGCTCTGTCGCCCTCTCCAAAGCCAAACGACGCGTCTTCAAAACCGCCCTCGGCCTGGGCTCCGCCAGCTCCTTCGCGCCTGCGCAGAGAGTTCTCGCGGGACCTCGGTTTATCAGCTCTCCTGCCGCCCACCGCTCCACGTAGACCAATCGGAAGAGAGAAGCTGAATGAACCGGGTCCTGATTGGAAACAAATGAAAGATTGACAAAACCTCTCGTCCAATCAAAAGTGCAGCTCGCCTCAGTGCTGTGTGACTCCTTAGGGCGAGGATCGGCTCGAGTAACTAGGGTAGTTCTGGTTAGGGGGTCCCCGGGTATTCGCCATCCCCGAGATGAGACAGGCAAGAGGCTTTTAGTGGGGGAATAGAGAAACGAGAGGGAGTGGCTAGCAGAAAACGAGCGAGGAGAGTTTTTCTGAGCTTAGTCTTTGCCACGTTGTCTTTGTCATTAACACTGAGTTGCTCACGTGACCTTCAGGCGCAGCTCCATTGTTGGGCCGGTTGTGGGCGGTGACTGCGGGACGGGGCGTGGTCTATATGGCGGGGCGTGGTCTACAGGGAGGGGCGTGGCCAGACCCTGGGGGAGCTCTGGAGGAAGTCCTGGCTCCCGTCCAGCTCTGGAGGAAGTCCTGGCTCCCTCGAGGATAAGGGATTCGATTTCCTCCCCCCCCCCCCCAATCTCGCTCTAAATCTGTTTGGTGGAGCGGTGGAGTAGGGAGCAAAAAAAAAAAAAAAAAATGCTGTTCCACTCTGCCAAAGGAGAAAGGATTAAAGAAATCGACAGCAAGACAAAGGGTAAGAATAGGATAAGGTGTTTACAAATGAGGGAGTTTTGAAGGGAAAAATTGTGAAACATGTAAAAATGGATTCGTGTCTTTTTCCTCGTGAAGAAACAACCAGCCTTACACACCCTTCCGTGTATCCTTGAGAGCCTTCCACCTTTCTTTGGGGTGTTCTGTACATCTCTGGAAGGCTTGTTCACTGGACTTCATAGTCAATCCTACCCCTCCAGGAAGCTCGGGATGTCAGTCTGTAAATTCCTTTTACATTCCGGCTACACTGCTGTAGGTCAATGCTTTAACTTCTCCTTAGAACCAGTTCTGGTATCTGCCTGGATGCATCCTTACATCAATACATAAATTAAAATCTTTGACTCATGTTCCATTTGTATGAGACGTGTGTCTGAAAAAATGTAGTCAAGTATGCCACAACATACATTTGAGGATAATAGGTGTAGTCAAGCAAATACTAAATAGTGACATTTCACACAACGTGGAACATACATATTTTGAACACTGAAATTTGTATAGTTTGGTAGAATAGAGAAAAGGACCAGAAGACAGCATACGATGAATGAAACAGAAGTTAATTCATACCAGCTACTCAGGAGGCTGAGATCTGGAAAATTTCATTTGGAATCCAGCCCCATGCAGAAAAAGTGAGACTTTGCTCTCTATCTCCAGTTCAATAGCAAAAAAGTTAGTCTGGATGCATGGTTCACATGGTAGAGCACCAGCTTTGAGCAAGAAAGCTTAGCAGCTGGGCCTGAGTTAGCCCCTCTCCCACTGACGCCCCCCCCAAAAAAAATGACTAATGAAAATAGAGTGTGTGTTGGTTAAGAATAAAGAAATGCATCTGTGCTGGGAGATACAAAAGCTGAAAGGGTTAATACAAGTCAGCCTTTGTTGGGTAATAAAACACCACAAAACTTAGTGTCTTCAAACAAGCTTTTTTTTCCTCTTCAGGTTTGGATAAGTTCCACTGAACCTTGTGATCAGCTGGTGAACTTATTTGAGGCTGGACGGATGATCTAGAATGATCACACGTCTGATTGTTGATTTCATGTCACCTGGGGTGACAACAATGACACATTTATTTATACTTCATTAGCAAGCTGGCACCAGCTCTTCCATGAAGTTTCCATAGGGCTTGCAGAAGAACTGTAAAAAGGCAAGCCCAAATATTCTCATTTCCTTCCTCTCTCTCTCTCTCTCTCTCTCTCTCTCTCTCTCTCTCTCTCTCTCTCTCTCTCTCTCTCTCTCTCTCTCTCTCTCTCTCTCTGTTGCCAGTTGTAGGGCTTGAACTCTGAGCCTGGGCACTGTCCCTAAGCTCTTCAGCTCAAGTCTACCACTCTCACTCTACCACTTGAGCCACAGTGCCATTTCTGGTTTTCTGGTGGTTAATTGGAAATAAGAGTCTCAAGGACTTTCATGCCTGGGCCGGTTTTCAGATCTCAGCCTCCTGTGTAGCTAGGATTACAGACATGAGCCACCAGCATCCGGTTCCAAATACTCTTTTCAATTACTTCTTTAACTCTCCAGGTGATTTGTTCTTTTGGTAGAAACAAGGGTACATGGCTACACCCAGATTAAAGGGCTGGAATACTGGGTTCTTACATCTTGGTGGTGGGAGCTATACAGGCACATTGAAAAGAGTGTTGAACACAGAGGGGTGAAGGCTAGATGATCTTAGGCATCAAAAGTGACATCAGAACCCTACTGCACTGCTGGTGGGATTGTAAACTAGTTCAGCCACTCTGGAAAGCAGTGTGGAGATTCCTGAAAGAACTGAAAATAGACCTTCCCTATGATCCCGCCATACCACTCCTGGGCATCTATCCTGAACATAATAACCCAAGATATGATAAGGACACCTGCTCAGCTATGTTTATCTCTGCACTATTCACAATAGCCAGGCGATGGAAACAATCCAGATGCCCTACTGCAGATGAATGGATACAGAAAATGTGATATATATATATATACACACACACACACACACACACACACACACACACACACACACACAATGGAATTCTACAGAGCCGACAGACAAGATAAAATAATGGCATTCGCAGGGAAATGGATGAATCTAGAGCAAATTATATTGAGTGAGGTAAGTCAAGATCAAAGGAACAAAAGGCGCATTGTATCCTTAATATGTGGCTATTAGATCCAAACAGTACAAAAGCGAGGACTCAATATTTGTGTACCCAGTGCTATGGACATGGTATTGGAAATTTAAACACAACTACATAGACATAAAAATTTATGACTCTATAGACATAATGTTTTATTACATAGATTAATATGTATCTATGATATACAAACCCTCAACCTAATTTTAATCTAATTTAAAATCTAAGTGCCAGTGATTGTATATAGAGATTCCCTTCTTGAATACTTGTTTGTTAAACACGTCATTTGAAATATGATGTAAAAATCAATGCTAATAAATTATTTAATAAAAAAAGGTGGCATCAGAGATAAAGGACCCAGGAAAGAGGAGTGGAGGAGTGAGGAGAAGTGAGCGATCATCGGATTAACTCTGTTTATGAAGACTCTGTGTTCTTTGATCGATTTAGAATAAAAAGGAGAAAATGAACAATGTTATCCGATTCCTGGGAGCATCCAGTGGAAAAAAAAAACAAACCTGAAGTAAAAGTTGAACAGAGTAGTAGGCACTAAGGGAAAACTGGTTTTGGTTTTCTGAAAGAAGCAAGATTATAGCGTGAAAGAAACTGTGTAGTACTATCTAGAGGGACTTGCTGGTTTGGTGTGTAGCATGTCAAATCCACAAACACAGACTGAATCCCTCTGTTCATTCTTCCATTTGTCATCCATCCATCAAGCAACCCATCTTTCCTCTGTTTTTGCCACCCCCTCTCTTTCTCTCTCTCTCTCTCTCTCTCTCTCTCTCTCTCTCTCTCTCTCTCTCTCTCTCTCTCTCTCTCTCCCTCTCTCTCTCTCGTTCATTCTGAATTGATTTCAAAATGGCAATTTACTTTTCTTGAGCTAATACTGGGGCTTGAACTCAGGGCTTACATGCTTTCCCTCAGCTTTTCCCCTAAAGACTGGCCCTAAACCACTTGAGCCAAACCTCTACTTGACAGCTTTGTGGTGGTGAATTGGAGATGAGTATCACAGACTTTTCTGCCTGGGCTGGCTTCAAACTCAGATCCTCAGATTTCAGCCTCCTGAGTAGCTAGGACTACACAGAAACCCCCAGTACCTGACTGCTAACTTTTGAGAGTTCTCAAGGGCTCAGGCTGCCCAACACAGCATCAGACATCTCCATTCTTTCTGGAAGTAAAGCCTGCAGCAACCTGCCCATTCAGCCTGCCTTCCTAAAGTAATTTCCCAGCCCCTGTAACTGTTGTGCTTTGGCCATTTGAAGTTGCCAGCCTTCCTTCTGTTCCCCACACACAGTGACTAAAGCCACATAGTATTTGCTTGAACTTTGCCTTGTTTTGTGGCCTGTGTCATTAGTCATCTCTTTGGCTCTACTCAGAGCAGCAGCCTGAATTAGGAAACTGCTAATTAAAACACAATTCTCGGAGCCAAGAGCATGGCCTAGTGGTAGAGTACTTGCCTAGTACGCATGAAGCCCTGGGTTTGATTCCTCGGTACCACATACACAGAAAAAAGCTGTGGTTCAAGAGGTAGAGCTCTAGCCTTGAAAAAGCCCAAGGATAGTGCGCAGTGCCTGAGTTCAAGCCCCAGGACCGGCAAAATAAATAAATAAATAAATAAACCACAATCCACAGCATAATGGAGCTTGGCATCAATGGTTTAATGCCTATAAACCTAGCTACTTGGAAGACAGATCTGAGGATCATGGTTCGAAGCCAGCCAGCTCAGTAAAGTCCATGAACCTCATCTCTAACCACCAAAAAGCTGTGACTCAAAGAATAGAGCACTAGCCTTGAGAGGGAAAAAAAAAGGCTCAAGGACAGCACCCAGGTCACTGGCAGAAAGAAAGATAGGAAGGGAGGGGGGTCAGGTGGGGAAGGGAAGAGAGAGAAAGAAGGAATATATAGGAAATCTTCATATATTCTTACAAATGTTGTCAATTTTAATTGATGAGAAGCTTCCAAACATATTAAACTGAGATCTATTTAATTTCACAGCTTGACAAACCTTCAAAAGTTTGATAGAACAGACTCTTGACCAGGCTGTGAGAAAAGAACCCATCTACCATGTTGCTAGGGGTACAACCCCTGTAGAAGGCCATCTGGCAAAACAGAACCAATCTTAAATGCATTTATCAATCCAACTCCCAGGACTTTCTACTACAGATGTTCTTGCATCTGTATGAGATGATGTATGAATAGTATCATTCACTGCAATATTTGTAATTGCAAATGTTTCACAACAATCCAAATGTGCATCAGTAGAGACTGCCTTACTAAATGCTGCTGCATCATCTTACATGAAGTGAAAAAGCAGCTCTCTATATATGCAGAAACACCAAATCAGTCAAATATTACAGAACAAAGGTACGGAACAATGTGTGCCTATCATTTTGCAAAAGTAGAATTGGGAAAACAAGTTTAGAAGTTGTATACTTGCACAGATATTTTTAGAAGCCAGGCATGGTGGCTCATGCCTATAATCCTAGTTAATCAGGAGGCTGAGATCAGGAAGAGCCTGGTTCAAAGCCAGCCTGAGCAAAAATGTTGAATCCCTTTCTCAATAAAAGCTGGGTGTGGTGGCATGTTCCTGTACACAGGAAGCATAAATAGGAGGACTGTGGTCCTGGCTAATCCAGGCAAGAGTATAAGACCCTATTTGCAAAATAACTAAAGCAAAAAGGACTCAGATAGTAGACACTTTCTAGCAAGCACAGGTCCTGAATTCAAACCCTAATGCCACAACAAATAAACATCTGTAGTTTAAATCAATTTAGATAAAAAGTGATAACTGGTTACTAGTAGGGTGGGATAAAGCAAAGGTTATAAGATGCTGTAGGGCCAAGAACAGAGGGATTTTTTTTCACTGCGAACCTTCTATACTGTTTTGGTTGTTGAGCAATATGCATAGGATACCTAGTCAAAATGTAAAAAATGATATGGGAAGTTTAGACGGAATACACTCAATGTATTTTTAGCATTAGATTCTAGACTTTGAATCTAGAGGACAAACTAAAGACCACAGGCTCCAATCAATAGATGCAGTGTGGCTATATGTAAGTACTTCTAAGAAATGAATGTAACTTTATAAAAGTCTGGGCATTGGTGACTCATACCTGTAGTACTAACTACTCAAAAGGCTGAGGTCTGAGGCTCCTGGTTCAAAGCCAACCCAGACAGAAAAGTCCCTGAGATTCTTACCTCCAATTTAACCATCAAAAAGCTGAAAGCAGGGCCGGGAGTTTGGCCTAGTGGTTAAAGTGCTTGCCTAGCATGCATGAAGACCCGGGTTCAATTCCTTGGTACCACATACATAAAAAAAAAAGCCGGAAGTGGTGCTGAGGCTCAAGTGGTAGAGCTCTAGCCTTGAGAAAGTCCAAGGACATTGCTCAGGCCCTGAGCTCAAGCCCAGGACTGGCAAAAAAAAAATGTTAAAAAAAGCTGAAAGTAGAGCTATAGCTCAAGTAGTAGAACAATATTCTAGGCAAAAGAAAAGCCAAGCAAGAATGCAAGACCCCCCCCAAAAAAAAATGCAAGACCCTGAGTTCAAGCCCCAGTGCAGGGACAAAAACAACAACAAAAAGTCAAGTCTGACTTTTTTTTGTCCTACGGCTTCAACTCAGGGTTTGGGCACTGTCCCTGAGCTTTTTTTGCTCAAGGCTAGCACTCTACCACTTGAGCCACAATGCCACTTATGGCTTTTTCTGTTTATGTGGTACTGGGAATCAAGCCCAGGGCTTCATTCATGCTAGGCAAGCACTCTACCACTGAGCCACCTTCCCAACCTTGAGCTTGACTTTTAAAACTTGCCAGGTGAAAAAGAAGTCAAATTTCTCTGCATTCTAGTATCCAGAGAAGACCACCTAAAACAGCTGGCATATTTCATTTCGTTATTTCGTTTGGAACATTTCATTTCCTAGTCCTTTGGTTTTCTATAGCAGAACACAAAAGACTAGGCAACTTCTTTTCAAACAACCAGCATTTATTTCTTCTCAGGAAGGGATTTGAGGAAGGAAAGAAGACTGGCAGCATCCTTTTGCTGATTATATCATAATTAGTTACAACAATGGGAAGTGAGCTGAGCACCAATGGCTCATGTTTCTGACCTTGTCTACTCAGGAGGCTGAGAGCTGAGGATCGAGGTTCCAACGTTGCCCAGGAAAGAATGTTCATGAGACTTTTTTCTCCAATTAGGCACCAAAAAAAAAAAAAGCTTAAAGCTGTGATTCAAGTAGTAAAGCCCTAGCCTCAAGCAAAAAACAAAAAAGCTCAGGGACAGCACCCAGTCCCTGAGTTCAAGCCCTACAACTGACAACAGAAAGGGAGTAAGGATGACAAATGACATCAACAGACATACAGAGAGCAGTCTAGCCATTGGCTAAAAGATCTGCCAGTTACCACCAGGAACAACCAACCATCTTCTCTGACCAGCCAGGCCTGCTGGGATCTCCCTTTCCTCAGAGCTTCACAGTGGTCAGACCTGCCACAAAGCCCAACTTCAGAAGATGCTATTTCATGTGTGGACATTGAGTTTGTGCCCCTGGCAAGATCCCAGCACACATAGGCTGGGTTTACTGTGTGTGGCCACAGCTTGCTTACCTTGGCTAAAATGAGCTTCTGGAAGGACAGGATATGTTTACAAATCTTTGTATACACGAACTCACCTAGCACTAAGCCAAGCCTGATAAATATTTGCTGACGGATGGGAAAACCAGAAATGGGTCATCAGCCCTGAATCACAGAAAAATGGCCCATTCAAGTTCACAAGAGCATCTATTTTAGAGCTGTGCAAAACTGATTCTGCTTGGCTTTGGCACCTGGTACCAGGACTCAATGTGGCCTTTGATGACACAGGGTGTCTCCAGCAGCCTTGTGACGTGACCTTGGACAGCTTTCTGCTTCTAGCCAGCTTCAGTTTCCTCTTCCCTAAAAGTGTTCAGTAATAGCAGGATGTCTCAAGCTACAGGCACGCCCAACACAATCTGTAAAGCCTGGAGTAGGACATGGATTAGTCATAGCCATGACCATTGTTTGTATAACCTGGGAGCTGTCCAGGATCACGCGACTCCCAGAGGCCCATGGTATTTCTATGGTTGAAGTCTTTCTTTTTAAAGCATGAGACCTCAATCCCATTTTATACTTTATTGAGCCCTCCCAAGCTCAGTCACTTTCTATTAAGTCACTAATAACACTTTTTTGTCATTTGGTTTTGTTTTTGAACCCAGAGCCTAGGCACTGTCCTTGGATACTTTTTGCTCAAGGCTAGTGCTCTGCCACTTGAGCCACAGCACCACTTTGGCTTTTTCTGTGTATGAGATATTGAAGAATCGAGCCCAGGGCTTCGTGCATGCTAGACAAACACTAGGCCTCCTAGCCACTAACAACATAATACAGGAACTTTCACAATATTGTCTATATACTAAGTTGCCCCACTGGAATCAGCTGGAAACGAGTGCAAAAAACCTCAAAGCAATACAACACCACTCAGAAAAAATTAAGAAATAGAAGACTGAGCTTACAGCGTGTGGGAGGTCCCATTAGCACAGTATTTCACTGTGCTCCATTTTGTCATATGTAAGGTAATTCAGGAGAACAAAAGGATGCCCCCATCCATGGGACAGCTGTCTGCAGCCAGGTCTTCTAAGTTGAGAAACAGGAAGAGCAGGATAGAGGGATTGTCCAGAGTTTCTCAATCTTATCCTTGTGGCTTTGGCAAAAACAGCTGAAGTGAGGGGCCAAGAGTTTGGCCTAGTGGTAAGAGTGCTTGCCTAGCATGCACAAAGACCCAGGTTCGATTCCTTGGCACCCACATACATAGAAAAAGCCAGAAATGGTGTTGTGGTTCAAGTGGCAGTGTGTTATCAGGACACTTGAGGATCACAGTTCAAAGCCAGCCTGGCAGGAAAGCCCATGAGATTCTTGTCTCTAATTGAGCTGTGGCTCAAGTGGTAGAGTGCTAATCTGGAGCAAAAAGGAGCCCAAGGACGGCCCAGAGCTCAAGCCTCGGACTGGCAATAAAAAAAAAAAAAAGGCTCATGAGTTGGATGTTTGATTCCCAGTGCAGCAATGTCAAAAGGTAGTGGGCCCTTTAAGAGGCAGGGACTATGAGAGATTCTGCCCTGGAAAGGATTAAGTAGTTTCTCCTGGGATCCTTGGGAGGGATTGTAGAAAAGAGCAGGACTGGCTTCTGAGCACTCTCCTTCCTGCCATTATGATGTCATCTGTCATTGGGCCCTCACCAGAGCCAAGCAGAACATGGTGACCTGAATAAAGCTCTTTAATTGTGATGATGATGGAGCACAGTTAACACTGTGGTTGCTTGCGGACACAAGGAAGTGTTTCTTTTCGAATAGAGACTGAGCTGGGAATGGTTCTCTGACGTAGCCCCCCAGCCCTCTGGGTCTGATGATCTAGATCAAAGAAGCAGTGTTCCTGTTCCAAGAGAATTATGGGTAAAGACCCGGTAAGCTTGAAGGAGACCTCAGCATACCGAGCTCTTGAGGACCGAAGGGAGGGCTTGGACAGCAGTGGAGGCCAATCACTGACCCAAGAGGTGTGGGCTTGGGTGCTGTACGGGTTCCCTCCTCAATCCATAGAGTGACTCAGTCCCTCTACTCCTGAAGCCTCAGTTTCCCCATGTATACAGTAAAGGGTGGACTGGGAAAACCTACAGTTCCTTCCAGGTCTGTTGTCCTTCCTCATACTCTCTGATTATTTTCCCCATTCTTACAGACAGGAAGTGGTGATGCTTGTTCTAGCTGGTCTGGGCTATTGCATTTGAGCTGGTTCCCACCAGATCCTGGGTGATGTGTCTAAGAGTTCGCAGCTTGAGTGTTCTGGTCCTCCTGGATTATGTGGATAAAGTCCCCAATGCGTGACAGGTAGGGCAGTGTGCCATGTCCCATCATCCATCGCAGGGGCCTCAACCCTCAAGAGCCTCAGCTATGGCTTCTTCTACAGACCCACCAGACTTCAGAGGCTGAGGGGTATCTGACATGATGGCTGTTCTCCGTGTCAACTAGAATGTGCACCCATCTCCATGTATTCAACATTAATCTAGGTGTTACTGTGGAGGTGTTTTGTAGATATAGCTAAAGACTATCCACCTAAAGATAGCTTATTCTCCATAATATGAGTGAGTGCACCTGATTCCATCAAATGGAAGGTCCTGGAAGCAGAGGCTGATCTGGAAAGAAATAATTCTAATTATTTTTATTTTTTCAGTCTCAGGGCTTAAACTTGGGGTTTGGGAGCCAGCTGTTCCTGTGCCTCTTTGTGCTCAAGGCTAACACTTAAGCCATAGAACCACTTCTGGGCTTTTTCTGTTTATTGGAAATGAGAGTCTCACAGACTTTCTTGCCTGGACTGCCTTCAAACTAATTTTCAGAACTCAGCCTCCTGAGTAACTAGAATTACAGGTGAGCGCCATCAGCGTCCAGCTTCCCAGCCCGCCTTTCAAGAGAGCTGCCCTGTGGATCTCAGGTTCTCTTGGCCAGTCACCAACTCTGTATAAGCCAGTTTCATACAGTCATCTCCTAATGCATACTCTCTACTGGTTCCATCTCTCTGATGGAACCTTGGCTGTCAGACACAGGAAATTATCAGCACCCTTTGTGTGGTTTGTATTCACCAGATTGTATCTGAGAAAGTTCAAACAGTCCCCTAGATCTCCAGTTCAGGTTCTCATGACCCTGGCATTGAGAGTCCATTATGTCCTCGTTGAGCAGAATACACTTTCCCCTACTGTCAGCCATATTCTAGACAAGGGAAAATTAAGTAACGGGGCACTTAGTGGCTCATACCTATAAAAAGAAGGAAGGGGAGGAAGGAGGGAGGGAGGGAGGAAGGAAAGGAAGTACGGAAGGAAGGAAGGAAGGAAGGAAGAAGGAAGGAAGGAAGGAAGGACTAGATTAAGCTGTTTTGCTGTGGCATGATCAGTGGATCAGTGGCAGGATTATTAAGCTTTTTTGTTAAGTTCATAAAGTGGAGATTACTGTCTAAGCTTCCTAAAGTTTAAGAAAAGGCTAATGAGCCCAGCAGACCCTTCTGCTGGTGCTGGGGAGATTAGGAGTGGGCCGGGATAGAGAGAGAAGGGTCATACACTCTGAACAATGTGTGTGAGAACAACGTAGAAGACATTCAAGTTTCCCTCCATCTTCTACTTGGGGATAGTTGCAGGCCACAAGAGTCGGGGCTTGCTGAAGCAAGCATGAGCGGAGACTGTGGAAAAGGCCCTGTTCTGGGTGGTATACCACCATGAAGGAAGGCTAGGGGCAGCTTTTCCTCTCTTTTGGGGCACCCATCTTTTTTCTGTGTGCTGACAGCAAATTGAGCCAGTTGCTCCATACACCAACTTCCTATGCTTATCCTGCACCCAGCCCCATGTTCAGCAGCTGCCCAGGTCTTGTCTGGGCCTGGCAGGTGGGAATCTGCTCAGGCTGCCAAGTAGTGAGGGGTGCCCAGTCTCCCCCCTGGCGTCTTTCTGTATACTCTGGTACTGACTCATCTTTCTCGTCCTCAGCTTAGGGCCAGGCAAGAACTCAGCACTAGGCAGGAAGGGACATTGGGCCTTACACATCCTGTCAGATTTCTGTCCTGAAAGGCTGACTCTGAAGACTTTGCAGCTGGTTTCATGGTAACCATAAGCTAGGATGTGTGGGAAACGGATAGTGTGGCCCCGCGCAGCTTAACTGGCCTTTGTGAGGTGCTGGAAGATGAGGCTGAAAGACACATGGTGGAGTGGGGAGGGGCCCTTATCTTGCTCAGTATGTTTGCAAACTGGAGTGATAGCTTGGAAAATATCAATATCCCTTTCTCTTTTGTGGATATGTGATCTACTGTCCTTTGCCTGACATGCTCATTTCATGTTCTAGAAGAAATAAAAAAAGAAAGGATTGATGTTTGCCTTTTGATAGTCAAAAGAAGAATTTTATAGCATTCTTGAAATACAATATCAAACTACATATATGTATAATTTATAGTCTGCTGACTTTTTTTTTTTTGCCAGTCCTAGAGCTTGAACTTGAAGCCTGGGCACTCTCCCTGACCATTTTTTGCTCAAGGGTAGCACTCTACCACATGAGCCGCAGCACCAATTCCAGGTTTTCCTGTGAATATGGTATCGAGAAATTCAGCCTAGGGCTTCATGCATGCTAGCCAAGCACTCTACCACTAGGCCACACTCCTGGCCCAGTTTGTTGACTTTTGACATAGGTATAATGCTTCATCCAGCTTGTAGAGTGACAGGAACCTAGAAGTGGGAGGAAGAAGGAAGGAAGGGAGGGAGGGAGAGAGGAAGGAAAAGAAGGAAAGAAAGGAGGAAGGAGAACTATCTCAAAAATCAAAGCAGGGGAACTAGGAGTCCTCCATCTCTCAAGACAAAGAAAGCCCCCCCTGCCGCCACCACCCCCTGTAATCCTAGCTACTCAGGAGGCTAAGATCTGAGGATCATGGTTCAAAGCCAGCCTGGCACTAAAGACAATGAGACTCTTATCTCCAATTAACCACAAGAAAACCAGAAGTGGCCCTGTGGCTCAAGGGATAGGGTAGCAGCCTTGAACTGAAGAGCTCAGGGACAATGCCCAGGCCCAGAGTTCAAGCCCCATGACCGACCAGGAAAAAAAAAGAAGAAAAGAAAAACAAAGACAGGCCCCTAGTTCATCTCCCAGGTCATTTTTATTATCCAGTATGACATATAGGAAAGGCAATGGAGTTGTACAGAACTAGTAAGATGTAGTAAATTTCTTTTCTGTTGTTGTTGAGCCTGGCTCTTGTTTAGGAAGTTCCTTTCTACTGAAGCAAATACCAAAGTGCTTGCAGCGTGGGTGTGAGCTGGGGTAATGACTTGTATGTAAAGTTACTCAAGATAGTCTTATTTTTAATAGCAGGAAGATGAAAGTCCTAAGGATACATTGAGGAGAGCTGACTGAAAACCTATGGTCTTGTATTTTATATGCAGTTATAAACATCAACATTAACCTATGTATATAGGTATCATAAGCGGTATAGAGGTTTAGTGAGCCCAAAATCGAATGGGAAGGCCAGCAGGACAGAACCTAAAGAAAAAGTTTCAGGCTGCCTATCATAAAGCAGATTAACATGGTGCTGTGTTCAGAGCTGAAGGCTCTCTTGCTTGGAGGTACTTACCCTTTTATTCTAGTAAGGCCTTCAAATGATTGAACATATGTCTGCATTATAGAGAACAATATACTTACTCAAAGTTCACTGATTTTAATGTAAATCACATCTCAAAACACCCCCATAGAAACATCCAGAATAACACTTGACCAAAGACAGTATCTGAACATCCCTTGACTCAATCAAGTTGACATAAAATTAACCCACTGTGAATAGAATGCTATGCTGCCAGTTACAAAACAAAAACAACAAAAAATGGCTTTGCATATACAGAGACACTATTTCCAAAATAAATGAAGTGAACAAAAGCCAGATTTAAGTCAGCATGTAAA
Organism: Megascapheus bottae; assembly: GCF_031878675.1. NCBI lineage: Eukaryota > Metazoa > Chordata > Mammalia > Rodentia > Geomyidae > Megascapheus > Megascapheus bottae. The sequence continues at coordinate 71,815,665 of NC_143515.1, read as the reverse complement.
ATATCCTATCACTTAAAAAAAAAGAAAAACAATCCCTAGGACACCTGCTCAGCCATGTTCATCTCTGCACTATTCACAATAGCCAGGTGATGGAAACAACCCAGATGCCCTACTACAGATGAATGGATACAAAAATGTGATATATATATATATATATACACACACACACAATGGAATTCTACATAGCCAATAGACAAGATAAAATAATGGCATTTGCAGGGAGCTGGATGAATCTATAGCGAATTATGTTGAGTGAGATAAGTCAAGACCAAAGGAACAAAAGGCGCATTGTATCCTTACTATATGGCTATTAAATCCAAACAGTACAAGAGCAAGGACTCAATATTTGCATATCCAATGCTATGGACATGGTTTTGGAAATATAAACACAACTATATAGACATAAAAATTTATGACTCTGTGGACATAGTGTTTTATTACGTAGATTAGTATCTATGACATACAAACCCTCAGCCTGATTTTTTATTAAATAATTTATTAACATTGATTTTTACATCATATTTCAAATGATGTATTTAACAAACAAGTATTCAAGAAGGGAATCTCTATATACAATCACTGGCACTTAGATTTTTAAATTAGATTAAAATTAGGCTGAAGGTTTGTATGTCATCGATACATATTAATCTATGTAATAAAACATTATGTCTATAGTCATAAATTTTTATGTCTATATAGTTGTGTTTATATTTCCAATACCATGTCCATAGCATTGGGTATGCAAATATTGAGTCCTCGCTTTTATACTGTTTGGATCTAATAGCCACATATTAAGGATACAATGCACCTTTTGTTCCTTTGGTCTTGACTTATCTCACTCAATATAATTTGCTCTAGATTCATCCATTTCCCTGCGAATGCCATTATTTTATCTTGTCTATCGGCTATGTAGAATATATATATATATATATCACATTTTTGTATCCATTTATCTGTAGTAGGGCATCTGGATTGTTTCCATCGCCTGGCTATTGAGAATAGTGAAGAGATAAACATAGCTGAGCAGGTGTCCTTATCATATCCTGGGTTATTATGTTCAGGATAGATGCCCAGGAGTGGTATGGCAGGATTGTAGGGAAGGCCTATTTTCAGTTCTTTCAGAAACCTCCACACTGCTTTCCAGAGTGGCTGAACTTGCTTACAATCCCACCAGCAGTGCAGTAAGGTTCCTTTTTCTCCACAACCCTGCCAGCATCTGTCATTGTCTGAGTTCAAAATCTTGGCCATTCTTATTGGGGTAAGGCCCTCAGCCTAATTTTAATTGTGCTCGAAAATCTAAGTGCCAGTGATTGTATACAGAGATTCCCTTCTTGAATACTGGTTTGTTAAACACGTCATTTGAAATATGATATAAAAATCAATGTTAATAAATTATTTAATTAAAAAATATTTGGATACCCAAGGTATGGACATGGTCTTAGAGATATAAACATAACTACATAGACATAAAAATCTATGATGGGCTATATACTCTATAGATATAATATTTTATTGGATAGATTAAAATGTATCTAGGACATGCAAACCCTCAGCTTCATTTTAATTATGTTCTAAAATCTATGTGCCAGTGATTTCATATAGAGTCCCTTTTTTTTTTTTTTTTTTTTGCCAGCCTTGGGCTTGAGCACTGTCCTTGGGCTTTCTCAAGGCTAGAACTCTACCACTTGAGCCTCAGCACCACTTTCGGCTTTTTGCTATGTATGTGGGGTACCGAGGAATTGAACCCGGGTCTTCGTGCATGCTAGGCAAGCACTCTACCACTAGGCCAAACTCCGGGCCCCCAGAGTCCCTTCTTAAATACTTGTTTGTTAAACATGACATTTGAAATATGATATAAAAATTATTGTTAATAAAATCTTAAAAAAAAAACAAAAAATTCCTGAGAAATAATATATGTGACTTGTAAGAAATTCCTATGAGGAAAGGAGGAGGCCAGGGAATAGAAAAGAAATTTTACCTAGTTTTTTTGTTTGTTTGTTTTGTGGGTCACGGGGCTTGAATTTACCTTGAGCTCTTCAACTCAAGGCTACCACCCTATCCCTAGGCCTGGGCATCATTCCTGTGCTCTTCAGCTCAAGGCTACTGCCTTACCCTTGAGCCAAGCCCTACTTCCCATTTTCTAGGCGTTAATTGGAGTTAAGAGTCTCAGGTTCTTTTGTGCTGGGGCTGGCTTTGAACCTTAATTCTCAGATCTCAGCCTCCTGAGTAGCTGAGATTACAGAGAAAATTTACTTTGTATGTTTTTATTTATTAAGTATAATTTAAATGCTCTTTATATTTGGCCTGACAACCTAACCATGTACAGAGAGGTGTCAGTCTCAAGGATGGTGGGATTGAGACACGCATGTGGACCAAAGGCTGCGGTGACTGGGAACAAGCAGAGAAGCAGTAGTGTGCACAAAGTCTCGCAGTACAGCCCATTCCTGTGCTGCTGGAGAATGGGTGACTTACGACATGGGCCAGGGAAGACATGGCTGGAGCTCAGAGGAAGGAGAAGGGGCCTGTGAGGGCTGAGGAGCAGGACCAGCCAAGTTACTTCCTCCCCTTCCCCTCTCCCTCCAGCTGGCTGGATATGCAGGGCCTTTTGCTGTGCAGTCAGTCAAGTTGCAGTAAGTAGCTCATTTCTTGGCCTGAGAATAGAGATGATGACATAGATCTTCAGGCCTTGTACCTCACCCAGTAAAAACCTCTTTCTGGCTACAGAACCCCTGACCTGGCTTTACAGATCTGCACAGAGACTTTTTGCATCCAGAGAGTCAACTTTTCTGAAATGGGAGGGAGTGGCAGATACGTGAACTTCTGCTTCCTTAGCTTTAAGAATTCAGACTCAAAAAAAAAGAAAAGAAAAGAAAAAGAATTCAGACTCCACAATCATAGGGCTTGACAAAAATAAAAATAAAAAAGCCAGTGGGGAGCATAAGCATGTGTTACACATATGATATGATAGTTAATGGCATGCTGAGGTGACAAGGTAATTCCAAATTCCTCCAAATTCCAAATTCTTCTTTCCCAGACCTCCCTCCTTCTCCGGCCTCCCCTGACCTCCCCCAAAACTTTAGACTGACCCACTCCCCACTTCTCTATATCATCCTGACCACCCTCCCATCCTTTGGTGGCTGTTTTCAGAACCATGAGCACAGAGCCCAAGGCCAACTCCCATCTCTCCCTCAGCCCTGACTCTGTGAGGGAGGCTTCCGTTTGTCTCATGTGGTGAGGACATCCCTTAGTTCTTCTTTCCTTTTTCTTTCTCTTCCTTCCAGAACATTAGTATTATTTTGTAGTTCAGGAGGCCAGTAAGCGACTCACTGCCTAGTCTCACTGATTGCAAAGAGAAATAGTTAAAAAGGACTTGGTCCCACTGGTCAAGCTGCATTTAAACATGTAACAGGCTTTTTTTTATTCCCTCTCAATGTAATGTCAAGCTAAATTCTTATTTCCTGTCCTCTCCTAAGAAACTTAAAGTTTATGCTTCTTTAGTATTCTGAGAGAAGTGCTATTTTTCCCTCACTCCTGTCATGTTAGGAGCCTATGTTGATAGAATGTAGGGTCCCCCAACTGAGTTCCTTTGTTTCTGTGTCCTAACTGAAAATCACAGAGTGCTCTGACTGCTCAGTGACCCAGCCAGCTGCAGGCTTTTCCCAGCAGGCTTGAGGCCAAATTGGGGCCTTGAACATTCACAAGCTTTGATAAAGATGTTTACCCGGTTTTCCCAAACACTGAAAGATAGTGGCCTTGATCCCAAACCCAAATTCTTCAAACCCTCATGTAAACCCCTCCCACCCTGGCCCATGTGCTGTACTCATGCAAAGGTTAGCAAGTCCCTTTCCCCTCTCTGCTGTCCTGAGGGTAAGCAACAGCATCTGGAAAGTTCTCCCAACTTTTGCTTTGGCCTGATCCACAACCAGCAACATCTGTGAAGGGTTTGGAGGGAAACTGCCTTTCTATAGCTTTGGGGCCCACTTCCACCCTGGATTCCGGAGGAAAACAGTGCAGTCTCTCAGGTGGACCGCCAACTCCTCATCTTGTGGGAGCTTCCCCCTGAAGGTAGAAATAAGGTTTCTGTTATGCATCCTATCTGGTATTTGGACATAAACTCAAGTTTTCTGGATTTTCCCAATTAGAAGAAATAATTCTCTGTCTTTCACATTTCTGAATGTCTTGAGTGCAGATTTTGGTCTGAACCATCTTTTCAAAGAAGCAGGAAAAGTCTATACAGTAAAGAGACAAACAATCTGATTACTAAATTGTCATGAGCACATGTTTTTAAGGACCCTTTGATAATATACTGTTTCTTCACCTTCCATTCTCAGAACTTGAAGCTCAATCTTGGATCACACCCCCCTCCTCTCCACACTGATTTTTGTTGGTTCTGGGGGTTCAACTCAGGGCCTGAGCATTGTCCCTGAGCTTTTCTGCTCTAGGCTAATGCTCTACTACTTGAGCCACAGCTCCACTTCTGTTTTCTGGCAATCAATTGGAGATAAAAGTGTCAGACTTTCCTATCTTGTGTGGCTTCAAACCCCAGACCTCAGATTTCAACCTCCTGAGTAGGTTTATGGGCCACCAGTGCCTGGCTTCTATTTTTCCCTTAATGAAACATTTTTCCTCTCTGTAGCAATTTTTCCTACACCTAGTCACTCAACAAGGAAGTGAGCAGTGTTAAGGACTAAGTCATCCGCCTGAAAGTGTATTTATTTATTTAGTGGTACTGGGTTTGAACTCAAGGTCTTCTACTTGCTAGACACAGGCTCTAACACTTAATCCATGCCTCCTGCACTTTATGCTATATATTGTTTTTCAGATAGAGTCTCTTGCTGGGGCTTGCCTGAGCAGGCACTTGACTGCAATCCTACTATCTATTCCTCGTGTATAGTTGGGATTACAGATATCACACAAGTTTATAGGTTGAGATGGAAACGGTGTGTGTCGGGGGGGGGGGGAGTCCCAATAACTTTTTGTCTAGGCTACCCTTGTTTCTTCTCTATCTCTACCTCTCAAGTAGCTGGTATTATAAGCATGAGCCATAGCATGTAGACAGAAAATTCATTCTTAATTAACTAGAGCAAGTCTTACAGGGTACAAGAATCTAGGTACCTACAAGAAAACTTGCAGTGCCTTGCTGTTTTGTCATACTCCATGGAGGAGGTGTTCTAATGGATCTGGCTCTGGATATAAGAAAGAAGAGCTGTTAACAGTTCTCTGCCCTGTACCTATTTCCATATTTGCACCATACCATCATGATGGCAACTTGACTGGGCTACAGGATGCCCAGATAGCTTGTTTGTAATTTTTTTTTCTGCATATAGATGAGGACTTCTCTAGAAGAGGTTGATACTAGAATCAGTGGGCAGAGTAAAGTAAATGTCCCACCCCAGCATGCCTCAACCAATGTGTTGCATGCCTCTGTCTTAATCTGTTTTCTGCTGTTTTCACAGAAGGCCACAGAATGGATAAATTGTTGTTAAAAGTATTCTTTCCTGTCTGGGCACAGTGACTCATGCCTGTAATCCTAGCTACTCAGGAGGTTGAGATCTGAGGATCAAGATTCAAAGCCAGCCTAACTCTAAAGATTGTGAGACTCTTACTTTCAATTAACCACTAGAAAACCAGAAGTGAAGCTGAGGTTCAAGGGGTAGGGTGGTAGTCTTGAGCTGATGAGCTCAGGGACATCACCCAGGCCCAGAGTCCAAGCCACACAACTGACAAAAAAAAATACTCTTTCCTGTCCTGGAGGCTGAGAAACTCAAGATCCTGGTGGCAGCTCCTACTCAAGGATTGTACCATGAAGGATAACTGAGAATCATGGCACCCTGACTAACTGGATTCCCACTCTTACCAAAACTTTTGCTATAGTGTGTTCTCTGACTTCCCCAATTTTTCTACAACCATTATTGTATTTAGTTCCTTTTTGCAAATGAGGGTCCTGGGGAAGGAGGCAGAGAGCTGGAGTAGATCACTAAGGACAGACCAGTTGTAAGCCCAGAGCCTGGATTTCATTCATTTTTTCATTTATTAAGTGCCTGGGAAATGAGCTTGTTCTTTAACTACCCTGGGATGTTTCTAATTCCCATTGGTTTTTCAGGAAAGGCAAGTGAAAGTGGCTGTGTGGGGGCTGGGAGTTTGGCCTAGTGGTAAAGTGCTTGCCTAGCATGAACGAAGACCCAAGTTTGATATCTCAGTACCACTTACATAGAAAAGCTGGAAGTAGTGCTATGGCTCAAATGGTAGAGCACGAGCCTTGAGGGAAAAAAATGAAAAACAGTGCCCAGCCCCTGAGCTCAAGCCTCAGGACTGACAAAAAAAAAGTGACTGTGTGAAATTTTGATATTGATCGTGGACAGATACATGTTTGATAGTTCATACCCAAGGAACATCTAGAAAATAATATCTATTTGTCTGATCTGACCTTCCCATGCTTTAGTTTTTCCATCAAGGAAATGGGAACTATTCACTCACTCACCCATTCACTTATTCTTCCATTAGACTTTACTTGAACAGTGAATGAGACAGCATCTCTGTCCCTTGCAGGTTTCCAAGTCTTACCGAGGCTGGGGTGGGGTGGTGGGAGAATGGGGAATGACAGGTAAACCCTTAACTTGAACAAGATGATGTATCCCCAACCACTGAGTGAACACAGACCATAATTAATTCAGCCAAGAGAAGGAGAACACACAGAGGAGATGGCATCTGACACCCGAGCTGGGTCTGGAAGGTTGTCTGGTGGAAAATGAGCAGACTCCCAGCTTCCAGGTGTCAGGTGCCCAGGTGTTAACTTCCCCTGGCTGTTCAGCATCCCAGGCAGACGAGAGCAAAGAAGGAGCAACATGTGTCTTCTACCCGGCATTCCCAGTGAGAAGAACAGAGAGGGCTGAGAGGAGAGAGGTGGAAATGTGAAGGGAGAGATTGCAGCTGATCTTGAGGGCTCAGCCTAAAACCCAGAAGGATGCCTGCCCCTCCTTGCCACTCTGAGAAAGGATGAGACATATCTTTCAAGAGCCCACTGAATCCTGGGCACTGGTGGCTCATACCTGTAATACTAGCTGCTCAGGAGGCTGAAATCTGAGGCTCAAGGTTCAAAGCCAATATGAGCAAGAAAGTCCATGAGACTCTTACCTCTAAAGCTAGAAGTAGAGTTGTGGCTGAAATAGTAGAGCCCCAGATTTGAGTGAAAAAGCTAAAGGACAATGTCCAGACCTTGAGTTCAAGCCCCAGTATAGGTACACACACGTACACACACACACACACACACACACACACACACACACACACACACACACACAGTGACTGGAAAGGCTGAAGACATGGCTCAAACAGCAGAGGAAAAAAAAAAAAGAAAAACTGGACATTTATGTGGGACCAGGAGACAAAGGCACAGCAGAGTAAAGACTAGCCTTAGAATAGTCATAATCAGTAGAACCTTGTGCTATTCTCCAACAAATCTATACCAGACAAAGTGTCCTTACCCTCAGAGCTGTGACCCACTTAAAGTCAAACCCTGAGCCCAGAGCCTCTGGCCCTGACAGTCTGGTAAAGACAAATAACTTGATGCTAAAAACAAAAACAAAAGCAAACAAATAAAACTGCATGGTACAGCCACTGTCCATTTATAATAGATGTTCATTGTCTTGTTCCATCAGACTCAAAAGTGTCCCGATTCCTTCTGTGACCTAAAGAACCCTGAAATCTTTGATTTTATTGAAATACTTTTGCAAGTTGCCAATGTTTCTCATGATTAGCTCTCTCACCAATAATATGCGGAGAAAAGAGCTTTTAAATGTTTGCATGAATTTTATCTGCTCTTCCTAAGAAGCTACTTTTCTCCATTAAGCAAAAAGAAAAGCAAGATGCCATTAGTCCATCCAGAAGCTTTGTCCTGTGCATTAGTTCAAATGATTCCTCTACATGATGTTCTGACTTTTAAATGCTTAGCCCCTGACAGGTCACTGTGAGGGCTTCCTCCGAGCATTGTACCTCTTCCAGCCTCTTGCAGATCAAGCGTCTGGGAAATGGGGCTGTGGCTTGTTCCCATGACAATGGGATGAGCCCTTGGATCTGCAGAGTGGCCTGCTTGGCCCAGTCCCATGGTTCACCCCTGGCCTGTTTCCAAACCTCTGATTTCAGCATAGCAGGAACACAGGGTGCCTGGGAGGTCTGAGGCCAGGGAAGGCTCTGGCCTCTGTGGACCCAGGTGCTGCTGTGTTTATTTTTCAAAGCCCAGATGAGGCCAGGCTGGATGGCCTCCAGATCACACCCAACCCTCCAAGAAGCAACAAGCTTGGGGGGCCGCAGCAGCTGCTGTCACCTGGGAGCAGGGCTGTCTGAGCTGCACTTTAGAGGTCCTAACTGGGTTCTTTTGTCCCTCATGTCTACCGGATAGACCTCAAACCCTTGGGCTGCTAGCTAGGTCATCCTGAAGCTAATGAGTAGGCTGAGAGCCACAACAAACTGGCTGAGACTGAGGAGCAATTCTACCGCAATGTAGGTCTGAATGCCATCTGGAGAAGGACGCAGTCCTGGAAATAACTGCCTTAGGGTCCCTCCCTGTGCTAGATCAGACAAAAGACAGGAAAACTTGTACCTTGTGCACTGCACAAAAGGGAAGGGAGCTGCTAGCTTGGAAGTTCTGACTCTGCCTTTCTGCAAGCTCTTTTTTTTCTCAGCAGCTCAACTCTAGGTACTGACTCTGGCCATTCTATAACTTCTGTCACGTAGTCAGATTTCCCAGCACTGCCCTATACCAGCTGTGGGCCAATCCTAAACAGTGGGAAACTTCTGACTTCTTAAGGGGCTTACAGGGAAGACAGACATACAATAGTTATTGTAATCATTTCTGTTTGGGGAATATCTTCTATGTGCCAATGTGTTTTACACATATTATCTCTGCTTCCCAAGGACTCCTGGGGAGGGTTGGAGTGAGAATATCTAGCCAGTACTGTCAAGGCCCAAATTCAAGGTCAAAGCTACCTCCTGGCAAAGCTGGGGATGTTCCCTGCCTCCTGCTGCCTCCAGTTCTGATGCTTTAGGTGTCTGTTGTGAGTGGAGACCCCTCAGGGAGGTGGAGGTTTGTTAAGCTGGTTCTCAGGCACAATCTAGCGTGTATTCTGTCTTGTACAGAAACCTAGTGTCTTTTGATTCGTATGAGTGGCAAGTACTTTTGGCTTTATTTGGAGATGGCTATGTACTGGTACTTGTGGGTACCTGGAGCCAGAAACCTGGCACTGGCCCACCCTCAGAGGGTAAGGGAGGCTGCTGTAACACTGGGAACTTCAGTGCCATGCCTGAGTGGGGAATGGAAAGAAATGGACAGTCTACCAGAGGGTTCCACTGAAAAGACTATTACAGACTTGGAATAGGACTAAGAAAGTTTAGACAAATAAAAACAAGGAATGTTCTGGGTGTTGGTGGCTCCCATCTGTAATCCTAGCTTCTCAGGGGGCTGAGATCTGAGGATCACAGTTCAAAGTCAGCCCAGGCAATGAAGTACCAGAAAACTAGAAGTGGTAGAGTGCTGACTTTGAGCAAAAAAGAGCTTAGGAACAGTGCCCAGGCCTTGAATTCAATCCCCACCACCAGCAAAAACCAACAACAAAACAAGTAAATATGTATTTTGTACAAATGAAGACATTTTAGGATAAATACTGATATACTTAAAACTATACTATTTGGAACAAACATATTAAAAAGTTATTCAAGGCAGGTACCAGTGACTCATGCCTATAATCTGAGCCAGATCAGGCTAGAAAATCTCTCCCCCTTCGATCCTTAGCAGTTTGGATTAAAATTGGAACATTGTCATTGTTCCTCTAGGATCTGTATGTTCCTACTACCCACACAGCAATTTTAATCTTTTCAACATTTCAGGAGGTTTAGCCTTTCCTCTGTAATCCCCGAGACATATCCACTAGTCTGAGGAGGCAGGCGCAGTCCAACGTGAGTGTGAGTCCTACCAAGACAGAATTAATAAGGGATAAAAGAATACATTGTGGCTCAACCCAATCTTGAGTCTTTGCTGATTATTGGTCAGGGCATTCGAGGAACTTAGAGCTGAGGATCTTTACGGGTATTAGTCCTCACTCTCTCATTGCCTGGACAGGAAGCCTCAGGCATGACAAGTAGAACACGCATGCCCAGCAAACCAGCCTTCCTCGGCCTTGAAGATTCCAGTCACTATCTCTGCAGGAAGTCCACTGGGTTTGTGCTTGGACATGAAGCTGTGGTTTTCATCACTGATTGCTGCCTGGCGAGGAGTTATTTTCCCTGATCAGAATACAAGGTTCTCTTTCTTAATTCTCCCTTCAGTGCAGTCCTGGGAATGTGAATGCAACAGTTTTGTTTGTGAATTACATCCTTTGATTATAGTTCAACAATTTAATCATAGTTATTTAAATAAAGATCTGCCTAGCTTGGTGTTTGTTGGCATGATGAAGGAAGAAAAAATACCCACACAGGCTTTGGGATCAGATAGACAGGGCTTCTTTATATTTTTTGAAATAATTTTTTGCTGAGTGCTAGGGTTTGAACTCAAGTCCTTTTGTGTTTTCACTCTACTGCTTGAGTCACAGCTCCACCTCTGGAGATTTTTTTCTGGTTAATTTGAGTTAAGAGTCTCATGGACTTTTCTGCCAAGGCTGGCTTCTAGTCATGACACTCAGCCTCCTAAGTAGCTAGGATTACAGGTGGGAGCCACTCACACCCAGAAAGAAATCTTATTGTAGCTGGACATGTCACACCAGTAGGGATAAAGTGTCCTGACTGGAGGAGTGAGGACTTTGTAGAATGATATCAAAGCTGCTTCTATATCCTATACCTGAAACATGAGAGCATTCCAACAAGACTGGTATCAAAATTCAACTTGAAAATTAAAACCAGGACATCTCTTTCTCCAGCTTTGAAAATCTCTGCCTAGAGTCCCTGGATGCATTTCAGAAGTCTGTGAAATACTCTACAGAGTGTTCCAGTTTTTTGCTCATATACAGGTTAGAAGAAGGGAGAAGGATCCGTGGCTTTTATCAGGTTATGTGAATTCTTTTGCTTGGGTGGGGGAGAGGGGAAGGTTGGGTGGGTGTATGCGTGCATGTGTGGGCCTACTTGTGCACATGCATGCACGTGTGAATACTAAGGCGTGAATTCAGGGCCTTGGGCTCTCATTTGGCTTTTTCATTCAGAGCAAGCCAGTTGAGCCACACTTTTGTTGTTGTTTTGTTATTTAGGGCTTTTTTTTTTTTTTCTGAGCCACACTACTACTTGCTTTTTTGCTGGTTAATTGGTGATAATAGTCTCAAGAATTTTCTGCTTGGGATGGCTTTGAACTGTGATCATCAGATGTTATGCTCTGCATAGTTAGGATCATATGCATGAGCCATTGGTGCCTGGCTCAGTATTATCCATGATGCTATAAAAATTAAGAGACGGGGGCCGGGAGTTTGGCCTAGTGGTGGAGTGCTTGCCTAGCATGCACGAAGACCCGGGTTCGATTCCTTGGTACCACATACTTAGAAAAAGCCGGAAGTGGTGCTGAGGCTCAAGTGGTAGAGTTTTAACCTTGAGAAAGTCCAAGGACAGTGCTCAGGCCCTGAGGTCAAGCCCAAGGACTGGCGAGAAATGAATAAATAAATAATAAACAACACATGTCTAAGAGTCTTTCAACTCCTGGGTAGTTAGAATTATAGGTGTGAGCCATCAGAACCCAGCTCACTAGTGTCAGGTTTTTTTTTTTTTTTTTTAAGAAACACAAATCTAATCCCAGACACTCAGTACCACACACACACACACACACACACACACACACACACACACACACACGGTTGCTAAAGACCCATGTGTTAAAAATTTGGTCTCCATCTCATAGGGCTAGACACAGTAGATCCTTTAAGAGGCAGGCTAGTCGGGGAAATATGATTGCTGCAGGTGGGTCTATGGAGGAGACCTTAGGGTTGCAGCTCCTTCTCCTCCCTTTGCTTTCCAGACACCATGATGTAAGCAACTTCACCACAGGCCCAAAGGCAAGCTGCCTGGTCAAGTGACCACCGACTGACCCTTGTGCTAGTGTACACCAAATAAACCTTTCCTCTTTTTAACTTACCTCAGGTGTTTTGTTATAGTAACACAAAGCTAACACAGATAATACAGAGCTCTCCCAGTGACCTTGCTAGAAAGGCAAATTCTCCAACTCTACTCAGACTCCTTGGACTGGACCTCTGAGGTAGAGCCCAGTAATCTGGACTTTAGTGTCAACTCAGGGTGCTGTCCCTGAGCTTTTTGTGGTGGTGGTTGTTCAAGGCTAGTGCTCTGCCACTTTGAGTCACAGCACCACTTCTGGTTTTTGAATGATTAATTGGATATGAGTCTCACATATTTTCCTGCTCTGGCTGACTTTGAACAGAGATCCTCAGACCTCAGCCTCCAAGGGCAGCTGTGGTTATAGACATGAGCCATGGGTACTCAGCTCTTGCCTGATAAAAGCAAGTACATCTTTAGGTGTTGGGTCCCACCGGGGCCTCATGCTGTGCTGTTGAAGTTTCCTCTTTGGGGAAGATTTCAGACTGAGGCCCTAGCATAGAGTTCTATGCACCTTCTACCCATCCTTTGATGTGTTTCCCCCCACCCCCCCAGAGGACAAGTGCCTGGCCTCCCAGATTTGGCTCTAGTCTATTTTTGTTCAGCAGGCCCTGGAATGCACACCCGCTGAGGAATTTGAGGGTAGGACACTCCCCAAAAGTAATAAAGAAGCAGAGATCTGTCCTGCAACACTGCAAGCAAAAGTCACTTGTTCCAACTGGTTGGAACAGAAAGGGGAAAAAAAAGTATGTGTGTTACAAAATTACAAACACAGACTCTCTCTGGTCCATTTAAAGGACAGAACACAAATGCAGGCTTGCCACCATTCCTGGAGCCCTGTGCTGTGTTCACATTTGCCTGTGGCTGCCTGCCAACCAAGGTCCCCTGCTCTGAGCAGGTCAGTCTCTGTGGCATTCTTCCTTCTTCAAGTCTACCCCAATGTAAACGTAAACATCATCCAAGAGCCCCCTCCCAGAAACATCCAGAACAATATCTGACCAAATACCTTGATACCCTGGCACCACATTAACTGTCCCACGGTGGCAAATCTAGGCAGAGAAAATCAGATTGTACTGTGTTGTGGATTACAGACAAGACTACCTGCTCATAGAGCTGGCCCAGCCTTCAGCCTCCACTGTCCTAAAGATGGTGGAGACCAGGCCCTCTAGACACCTGGGGCCCATTTTCAGCTCTCTATACCTATGTATTCTGGCTAGCCCACAGCATAGAAATCAGCCTGTGGTTCTGCCCCACAGCCCCTCTCTGCCAAGCCCTGGGGCTTGGGAGCCAAGACAGAACCTGCAACACTGGATGATCATGGAATTCAGAGTTCAGGGAGGCACTTCCTGTGAGGCTGGAAGGATGGGTGTACACACACATGCATACATTTGCTACCATTTCCTATTTGTATCAACACAGAGTGAAGAGTCTCCTTTGATCTGCTACATTAAGCGCAAGTAACTGAGCCCCGGTCAGTGCACAGCCCGATTCGTGGTGTCTCTACCCGGGCTTTGGTTTCTTGGGTTTCTCCAAAAGAGGACTGAAGGATGTTGAGTCCATTCATCCACTCCTGGTGTCCCAGCACTCCTAGCGCCTTCATGCTGGCACCTTCCCACAGCCCTCCCTTTCTGCTCTTCTGCAGGAATCTCTGTGCCCTGTGGTCACCTGAAGGCCCCAATGCCCACTCCCCATGCATGAGCAGTCCCTGTGTAAATGAGGGAGAAAAAGCCTGTCTGCCATCAGCCTTTCACAAAGCCCTCCAGGAAAGCAGCTCAACTTGCTTCCTCCTTTCCAGCTATACTCCTCCCCTCCCCGACAATCCCTTCTCCTGGAGGTTGACAAGTGTCCCCTCTCAACAGCCCAGAGCAACAGCTTGCAGGGGAACCGCGCATGTCACTCCTTGACAACATCTACTTATGCATACAGTCAGTGTTGTTGTACAGGAACTCAGTCCCAAGAAACAGAGAGGTCTTATTTGAGAGGTCAAATCAGGAGTCTATTAGAAAGCCAGAGACTACAGTTAGATCCTTGTCCCAAAGACCCGCAGCCCCTCAAATACACTTAACACTGTTAAGAAACTAAGCCATCAGAGTAGGAGAGGAAAGAATGAGCAGAAAGCAATACCAACAAACCAGGTCAACTCCAGTAGAGAGCTGAAGTGGGACTTCATGGCAACCGGAGGAGAGGCAGGAGATAAGAAACAAAAGGCATGGGGTAATGGCATCTGAGCTGGTCTGGGCCTAAATAGGGGCAGAGGGCAGGGGGCAAAGTCACAGGAAACTCACAAGTTTAAGGGAAAAGACTGAGAGGTCCAGCAACCTATCATCTAAGTCCCTGCCCTACGTGTAGGAATTCAGGCACGCCCATCACTGACAGTGATGGAACTTCCCTGCTTCTACGATGAAGACAAAATGGTGCCAACTAAACCCAACTCCCTGCCATCCACTATATGGCCAAGATGGCACTGGTTAGATCCAGTGTCCTTACATCAGTGTAGGGGTTATAATATTGTCGTTTTTTAAAGAAATGACAACACTTTTACTTAAGATTCTGTTCTGTGGTTATATAGGTTATAGTGTTATAGGTTACATAATGTTTAAGTGCTTTCATATACTTGAAGAAAAAATTCTAGGGAAAACAGAAAACAACCCCCCCAGTGCTGGTGGTTCACATATGTAAAGCAATCTATTGGAGAGGTAGAGGTGGTGAGGATTGCAGTTTCAGGTCAACTGGAGCAAAACAAAAGTTCACAAGACACCTCCTCAATGGAAGAAGCTGGATGTGGCAATATGTGACTATCACCCAGGAATGGAGGGAGATGTAAACAGGAGGATGGTAGTCCAGGCAAAAAGTGAGACCTTATCTCCAAAATAACCAGAGACAAAAGTAGTAAAATATGTCTACCCTGGGTCCAAACCTCAGTATCCCGAAGAAGACAAATCTCTACTGAATGTCTGGTGCCAGTGTCACAACAAGCAACAGATAAGGAGCATAATATTGTTAACAGCCTCCAGAAGATTTTCTCTTACCTTCTGTCTGCATCCCTGAAGGACTGACTCCCTATCCTGTTTTTTCAGGTGCACACAGATACCAGACAAGCCACCAAAGGTAAGTACAGATTGCCTGACACAGGCAGGCAGGACAATCTGACCCAAGCCTGGCTATAAACATCCTATTGTGGGCCTAGCCTATAAGGCTCTGAGGCCAAGCTGTGAGGCCAGAAAAGAGGTGAGAGGTTGGAAGACTGAAAAAAAAAAAAAAACTGTATCCTCTGAAAGTCAAACCATCTAGGCAAGACAGATGTAGAACTGTTTGAACATTTAAAAAACTTGGGACCTTCGATAAGGGAATATTTACCCTAGTCTCTGCTGGCACCTGCAGCAGTCACCCCCCCCTTCCTCAACTCATGTAACCCCTCTCCTTGCTCAGACCCTATAAAAACCTTGACTCCAACCCCACCCCCCTGACAGTCTCCAAGCCCACAGGAAGGCTGTGTCCCTCGCTATTATATCTCAATTAACAGAGCTTGCTAGTGGAAGATCAAGTCCCACCTGTTTCCTTCCTTTCTCCTCCGTTTTCCTAACAACCACCTGCTACCATCCGCCCCACACTAGTCCTGACTGGTTGGGTGGCACAATTCAGACAAGTCTGCAAGTAATTCTTTACAATTTTCCCCAAGAGTAGTGGATACATTGTATTTGTGGGAGCCAGGAGTTCTTTCTGATGAAAGGAAGGAAGAAAGGAAGGGAGGGAGGGAAGGGAAGGATGGAGGAGAAAGGAAAGGAAACAAAAAGGGGGAAGGGGAAAGGAAGGGGGTGAGGGAAGAAAGGAAAAAGTGGGGAGTGAAGGAGGGAGGGAAAAGGATCTGTCTGGAAGGATAAATGGACACCCCAAGTCTGGGATCAGAAGCTGCTTTCCCTTCCTGGGAAAGTGAAAAAGTTCTTTGGGTTCCGCTCAAGGTCAGACTCCTGTAGTTAGGTGTGAGAAAGCAGGCACGGGGTGTTTGTGACACGTGACATGTGTGTTTGTGGAAACCCTGTGCAGGGCACAATTCGTATGTCCCGTCCTGCCCTGCACATGCTCCATCAGAGCCTAAAATATCCTTCTGCTGCCATTTCCACCTCTGTGACCTCACACTCCTGAAAGTTTTGCCTCCCTGCCCGTGGTGATCACCCTCTGAGAAGACAACAAAGTCCATCTAAAGGGTTGCTGAGAAGGCAGAACAAACTTGAGTGTGAAGGGGCTTCCACTGGGGATGGCTGCAGGAAAGACACCTCCTAGGACAGACCTCTGGCAGGCAGGGCGAGGGGAGGCCCAGCTTTGAGCCACAGCTGCAGGGGATTAGCAGAGCTGGCCCACTCACGAAGGGAGGGGCTCTGTGGCTTGTTTGTGTCTTTTCTTAGGCAGGCTTGGTTTTTCTCCCCTGAGAGTAAGATATACAGGAAGGGACCATCGAGAATGACTTTGCAATGATCTCATCACGGCCCCCCCCCCCGCCCAGCCCCCACCTCATGGATTTTAGAGCCTGGGGAGGTTTCCAGGGGCTTGGAGCCCAATCTCTCTTGCAGAGTCTAAGGGAGGTAAGTGCCATTCCAGAGCCTCAGCTGACTAGGGCTGCAGCCAAACGAGGGAGCAGCTGGCTGAGGCATGTGGGAAAGGCCCCGCTTTAGCCACTGACACTCAGTAGTAACAACCAAAGTAGTTGTGTGTGTGTGTGTGTGTGTGTGTGTTTGTCATCCTGGGGCTTGAACTCGGGGCCTGGATGCCATCCCTGAACTTTTTTTGTTCAAGATTAACATTCTACCACTTGAGCCCCACCTCCACTTCTGGCTTTTTGCTGGTTAATTAGAGATAAGAGTCCCACAGACTTTTCCTGCCCAGACTGGCTTTGAACCACAGTCCTCAGATCTTAGCCTCCGGAGTAGTGAGGATTACCGATGTGAGCCACCAGCAGAGGGCACCGCTGGGGCTCAGCCGCCAGCCTTTCCTGTCTTCCTCATCTGGTCCAGACTCCAGGCAACCATGAAGCCCCAGGACCTCCTTCCTGGCCTTAAAATGACTAGAGTGAAGAGCCATTTGCAGTCATGTCTTTCTCCTAGCCAAGCATCTTGGCCCTTGTTGGTCCCTAGTCTCTTGTGTGCCCTGGCCGTCAGCTCCCTCAGCAACCAAACCCGTTTGCCCTTTTGGCCGGGCGCCTTTGCTCACCTGAGCTCCATGGAGAAGGGGAAGCTGCTCTGATTCTGAGCTTCCTTTCTTCTAAATCAATGTCAGTGTAGAAACTTCCAGGAGCTTCCTCCTGTCCTCCTGTCCTCTGCTCCGGCCTCTTGCCACTTACCTCTTGGATGTCCACTGCTTGAGGTGGCCAGGGAGAGAGCTTCAGGTGAGGTGGTTCGAGGCTCTGGGGCCCCAGGTGTAGGATTTCACCAGCCAGCTAGGCCAGGTGAATCATGGCTCCATCTCTTGTTGCTGTTTCACATAGCTAATCTCCCTTCAGGTCAGAGAGAAATCTCACTTCTGACTTACTTTCAAAGGTGGCCCCCTACAGGACATTGATCTCATTATAAAAACAAAAACAATTAAACTTTTATTACACATAGACAGCCTTCTTGATGAAAGCCTGTCAGGCATAGGTAAGCCTAGGGACTGGCCAGAGGAAAAACCACAGGGAGAACACCTAATAATAACTCAATTAATTGCCCCTCTATCTTTCCCAGGAAATTGGATGCTTCTACCAAGCCTACTTTTCTTTTTTCTTTTTTCCCCACCAGTCCTGGGGCTTGAACTCTATCCTTGGGCTTTTTCCTCAAGGCTAGCCCTCTGCCACTTGAGCCACCACACTACTCAGCTTTTCTATGTATGTGGTACCGAGGAATCCAACCCAGGTCTTCGTGCATGCTTGGTAAGCACTCTACCACTAGGCCAAACTCCTGGACTCCCAAGCCTACTTTTTAAAGGAAAGTCTGCATCCCATTGACAGAGCTGGGCCTGGCAGTATTTGTAGCAGTCGATAAGGAGGGCACGCCTAGAGCCCATCTCAGTTTCCCACGAGGGCCCTCACAATCGTGTGGTTTTAGGTGGCAGTAGGAAGTCAGTCAGCCAATAGTTTGAATTTCTGTAGTCACCAATACTAGTGTTTCAGTATCAACATGAGTACTTAATCTCCACGCTCTAAATGGAATGCTTATGGTACTGGTGTATTCCCTGCTTTTCTTTTCTTTTTCCTTTCTTTTTTTTCTGCTGGGGTGGGGGTTGAACTCTGGGCCTGGACACTGTCCTTCTGCTGCTTTTGCTCAAGGCTCATGCTCTACCACTTGAGGCATAGCTCTACTTCCAGTAGTTTACTGGAGACTTTCCTGTGCAGGCTGGCTTTGAACCACGATCCCTAGATCTCAGCCTTCTGAGTAGCTAGGATTATAGGCAGGAGCCACCAGCACCTAACTCCCAACTTAGTTTTGAGACAGTCTTGCTATGTAGCCCAGACGGGCCTCCACTCCCGACCTTCCTACCACCGCTTCTGAATGCTTGGATTAAGACCTGCACCACCGTGCCCGGGATCCTCCCGCCTCACTGAATTGAGAATAAGAAAATGAAATTTGATTTGCCTTTTACTAGATATAAATATGCATCCTATCCCCTTGTCCTACTCCCTTCGCTTTAGTTTTGTTCTAGTTTTGTTAGATTCTCCAGCATCCCGAGTCAGCAGGCTTACAGGCATGAGCCACCATTCCTCAGCTCCAGATTTCGTTCTTTACCTCTATGATTGAGCACATTCCTCACCACTCTGTCCCTGCATCCTACAACAAGGGCAGCTTTGTGCCGAAGGGTCACAAGACTGGCTTGAGGGCACTTGTCGGAGGCACTGGTAGAAGCCAGGCACCAGCCAGCCAATGCCTCTGTCATCTACTTGTTAGCTAGGTCTAGTTACTGCTGTGAGTCAGTACCGGTTATTAAAAATCCCAGAAATGGGCCAAAGAATAAAACCCAATACATGATGCAACTTGTCAGTTGTCAAACACGGGTAGGAGTGGCTTCCTCACTGGCGCTCCGTGGATTCCATGCAGCGAAAGGGCCCTTGCCAGGACTCCCTGGGAGGCCAGCCTCAACGGTCACTTCAGGAAAGGCTGCATCAGGGGCCTCATGTCCTGTTTCTAATACCAACAAGGAGTGCAGGCCAGGAGATTGTTCCAGCTCTCTGAGTCTATTTTTTTTTTTACATCTGGTAAACCAGTTGCCCGTCACTCATACCTGCAATCCTAACTATTTGGAGGCTGACATATCTGAGAATTGTAGTCTGAATACAACCCAGGCAAGAAACCCATGAAATTCTTTTTTTTTAATTTTTTGATCATCATTTTGTTTATGTGGTACTGAGGAATCGAACCTAGTGCCTCATGGATGCTAGGCATTCCACTAAGCCACATCCCAGACCACCCCATGAAATTCTTCTATCTGATTCACAGCAAAAAGGCAGAAGTGGAGCAGTGGTTCAAATGGTAGTGCACCATCTTTACGCAGGAAAAAAAAAAAGCCAGTCAAAAGCACAAGGATCCAAGTTCAAAATCCAGTACTGCTGCATGCACGCGCGCGCACACACACACACACACACACACACACACACACACACACACACTTCATAAGCTTGTTTATCAGAACATACTAACTATACAGAAACATTGAGAGGTAAAAATTACATTGACTATGGACATGACTCAAATGGTAAAGCACCTGCTTAGCAAGCACAGGCCCTAAGTCCACCCCCACCCAAAAAAATACAACACTGCAGTGAAGAGACTAAGATCGTTTTTTCTTAATTAATGTAATGAATAGAATTAACATATCTATTAGCATCTTGAGTAGAGAGCCACAAGAAATCTGATCGTTGGTAAGGGCGCCCTCGTGTGTCCTTATAGTATAATGGCCGCTCACCTTTAGCACCCACACATTTCCTTCTGCATTTTTCTCCTCCCCATTGTCAGGCCCTTTAGTAAGTAAATGATAGGTACATAAGTTCCTCTAGCCAGACCAAATGTTTTGTCCTTTTATACTTTTTTGCTGTTGTTCATCTTGCACTCTCCCTTGGCTTTTTCCACTCAAGGCTGGCACTCTACCACTTGAGACATACCTCCACTTCTGGCTTTTTGCTGGTGAGAGATAAGAGTCTCTGCCTGGGTCCAGGAGCATGGCCTAGTGGTAGATTGCTTGCCTAGTATGCATAAACTTCTGGGTTTGACTCCTCAGTACCACATACACAGAAAAAGCTGGAAGTGGTACTGTGGCTCAAATGGCAGCCTTGAGCAAAAATTCTCAAGGACAGTGCCCAGGCTCTGAGGTTAAGCCCCAGGGCTGGAAAAAGAAAGAAGAGTTTCTGCCTGTGCTGGCTTCAAACCATGATCCTCAGCTCTCACGCTTCTGAGAAGGTAGGTTTGCAGATATGAGGCACTAGTGGCCAGCTCATACTTTCACATGTTTACAAAAATAATTGTAAATTCCAATTATCTATAAATACATATATAACACAAATTTTTAACTTGTTTTTTTTCCAGTCCTGGGTCTTGAACTCAGGGCCTGGGCACTGTCCTTGGATAGTTTTTGCTTGAGGCTAGTGTTCTACCACTTGAGCCACAGCGCCACTTCTGGCTTTTTCTGTGTATGTGGTACCAAGGAATCAAACCCAGGGTTTTGTGCATGCTAGGCGAGCACTCTACCACTAGGCCAAGCTCCCAGCCCCATGTTGTTTATTTTAAGAGCGCATTTTATAACAGCAGAACATTTTTATGAAAATAAGTAGACTTTTTTAGAGCAAAAACATCCTAACAAAGGCAACATTATTTTACACTTCTGCACATCTCTCTTTAATATCAGGGTTAGCAGAGGACAGGATCTCATGCTTGCTTCTGTACACAGCTTCTTGCCATATCAGGTCATGTAGCCTCTGGAAAATTCCACCAACACTTATGAGAGAGAGAGAGAGAGGGTGAAAAGGCAATTAATCTTCATATTATTATGAAGATATCTAGACCTTTGGCTTCCCTCAGTGGGTCTTGGAAACCCCCAAAGAGCTCAACACCCTTCTGAGAAGCTCTGAATTAAGAATATGCATGTAGCTGGGGCACTGTAGCTTCATAGCTATAGTCTTAACTATGCAGGGCTAATGTTCTGTTGTGACTTAGTACTGGCTATCCCTCGGCCTAGCAGACACAAGCCCTGGGGTGTTGTGAAGACGCACTATAGAGCAGATATCATGCATTTGCCTGTGGCCCTGAGCTAGCAAGCTGCTGGCTTTCTCCTGGCTGTTCCAGTTTCCAGCTCCCCACTCCTGCTGTGGGGAGCAGCGCCCTCTCCTCCAGTGTCTCCCCTGAGGCTCCTCTGTCATTCAAGACTCTTACTGGAACTGTGAAGAGGCAGGGATAGCCTCCCATAGATACCACAAATCAAAGCTCGTCTCTACTCTGTTCTTAAGCTCATCCCAATCTCAAGGATCAGGGAGAGGGGGTCTGAAGGGAGCTGTGAGTGGGGGCCCCGAATGGGGGCTGCAGTGTCTGTCCTGACCCACAGACTGTGGGAGCAGGAGCCATGAGCAGTTTTGGAAGGGCCAGTCTGGCTTTGGGCAGCCAGGACCTCATAGGGCCCAGCCAAGGACACACACTTGGGGGTACAGTGGGGCCCCCTATTAGGAATGCCTGCCATTCATATGGACACCGGGTTTAGAGAAGCTTTTTTTTAAATATAGGAACTCTTCACTTAGGGTCTTTGACTTCCACCCAGAATAAATAAACAAACAGGCAATCAGACAAATAGACAAAAAGCAGGCAAACAAAAGGGCAGGGGCACACTCTTACCCTGTGGGCACTCACAGGGAGATAAACAGAGAAGCACACAGCCTCTTGGGCTGTTGGGGTATTGATTTTTAGGGTAAAGGCAAGGGATCTGGCTTCAGTGGTATGCAAAGAGAGGTGCTTGTCTTTACTCTAATTACACCTGGTGTTACTTTGAGCTTCCAAGCAAGAATGCATCCTGCAAAAACAAACAAACAAAATGCTTATCCATGTTGTCTGGATTTGGAGCAGGTAGCTTAAGTTTTCTCAGAAATGCATACATTCTGTCAGTTAGCTCTTGGGTAAGATATGCATCCCTCAGGAAGAAATGCATTCTGTTATCTCTCTTTGAAGCAAAGGTAGCACTTCTACAAACCGTAGTTTTGAGTTGCCTTTACCAGGCCTGTTTTTACTTATCCTGCTTCAATACAGGTGTCTTCCTGGAGACTCTCATCACCCCACCAGAGTTGGGTTAGAGATCAAAAAGCCATGCACAGAGTAGCCTTGCCTCAGGCCTCAGGAAGGGCCGGGACTCAAACCTAAGGTCATCTATCACCTGTCACACCAGAGAAAGCAGGGAACATGGGAAAGGGTTTGGCCAGCGGGGCAAAGGCTTGTTTTTCTGGAACCCAACCCAACAGTCCTCTGAGAGCTAGTGAGAGTGCCCAGCCCTTACCTGGTGTGACAGGACTGGGAGACGTGGGGCAGGAAAGGCAGGTTTCCTGTCCCCTTGGGCTCTGCAGGGCCAGGCCAGACCAGGAGTTTCTGGTAGAACAGGGCTGCCACTCATGTCTCTTCTCACAGCCTCAGACAAGAGCACCCGTCACCTGACCCCTCACACCCCACCTCCGTAGTCACTAAAATCCCCTTCTCTCAGAGAAGCAGTGGGAGGGAACGAAAACCAAACAAAACACAACCTGGGATTCTTGGCTACAGGGTGCAAGGCCATTACTCATGGCCTCTCCACCCTCAAGTGGTCACCTTTCTCCAGCCTGGGTAGGAGTGGTCTTTGGGGTGAGCCTGTGGCAGGGTGTCAGGGGCCCTACAGCCCCAGTCTGTGTCCATAACAGGACAGTGAGCGCCTTCTGCTAAGGAAGCCCACATCGAGTGAATAGGAGAACACAGGGGAAGTGGCTGATCTAGGGCCACCAAGGCCTGGTGTGCCCAGAAGTGTCCCTCATCACACCCTGGGGTTTGTCCCTGCCGTTGTCGCACCGACTCCCATGCAGCCCACAGGGACTAAAGGCCAGGTTCCCACGCCCTCGTACTGGAGGCCAGCCAGGTGCGGTCAGCACCTTTCAGGGCCCTGCCCGCCCAGAGCCTGCAGTGCCTTGGGGCTCCATCTTCAGTTACCTGCTGGCAGTAAGGACACAGGGCCAAGGACTGACAGGACCCAGTGATATCAGTCCTATTGTTTTCAAAAGCAGACTGCAGGGTCTCTTGAGGGGAGCATCCAGCTCTGGTATTTGCTCACTGTTTCCTAGGGTGTACAGGAGCCTGGACTGGATGGCCCTGAATGCTGGGACTGCAGATGGCAAGTCACATGGCTCTCATAAGGACGGGGACAGAGTGGCCATCCATCCACTCACAGGTCCCCTGTGGTCAGTGAGGAGAGATGATAGCTCATGGTGAGACCTAAGTTTGTAGAGGGAAACACTTTTGGAGTCCAAGTTCAGGTCTTTAAGTAGTTGTATGGTTGGAAGAATCCAGTGCTCATGTTGTACCCCCTGGAACCCCCAGAAAACCCTCATCTTTCAAGGACTTCCCTTCTGGCTTCCTATCCTACCTTAGCCATGGGGCCAAGTACTGGAGAGCTTTCACTACCATGAGAGTGTCCTGACTCAGCTTTTCCACCAGGAATTCATGCAAGGCTGAGGCCAGCCAAGTGGCTGGTCACAACTCTCCTCACAGGACCAAGCATGGCCAATTCAAGTAGAGCTTCCATGGCCATCCCGAGAACCTGATGTCCTTACCTGGCCTTCCAGGGCTCTGGGCCTTGCCCAGGACATTCCTAGAGAGCTCCCCTGGCATGAGAGGGTCAAAGGCCCCCAGAGGTTGCCTATCAGGAGATAGTGGAAGCTGGCTGTGCCATCCCTGGGGCCTGCTCAGAGCAGCTTGAAGGAGATTCCTAGACCTGCACAGGGCCCTCCAGAGACCACACCCTGTCCTCCAGGTTGCTGAGACCTGTCAGATCTAAGACAAATCCTCTGGCTTGTTAGAGCCTGATAACCAAGTGAGTCAGAGTAGATAAGACGTGGAGGTAAGCTGTGAAGGCCCTGAGAATCACAAGAATCACGTCACCTCCCAGGGAGCAGGAAAACATCATAGTTTCCTCTTGGTGATGTGGCGAGGGAGGATGGGTGGCTGCTTTGGGGGATCTCTGTGCTGCTTTGCTGGGGTGTGGGGCAATTAGGATATGGGCTTTACCAGGCAGGGGTGCCAGGCTAGCCTTTGCTTGCTATAGATCTGGGCTGTTTTCTTCAGCTCAACCAGGAAATGTACTCACTCTGCCCTGCCTTTCCTTTTCCCGCCTAGCACCTGGAAAACTGCTGGGCTCGTGGACCTAAACGCACATACACAGATTCACATTTGCACACAAATACACATGCTAGCACACACATGCATATACACATACACTTACACACAGGGAAGCTTATCTGTTGATGGTGTTGGCGTTGATATTATCTGGAACCCAGCAGTTCATTTTTCTGTAACACAGTCACGATTCATATATTGCTCCCACAGTCACTTATATCCTGAATGTTGTTCCTTCCAAAGCTTCTATTCTGACACTCTACTCCTCTAGAGTCTTGGACTGTGGCTGCATTTAGACACAGAATCTTTTTTTGGGGGGGGGGAGTGACTTGAACTCAGTGCCTGGCACTGCCTCTGAGCTTCTTTAGCTCAAGGCTAGCATTCTACCACTTGAATCACAGCTTCACTTCTGGCTTTTTCTGAGTAGTTTATTGGAGATAAAGGGTCTCTGGACTTTTCTGCCCAGCCTGGCTTTGCACTGCAATGCTCAGATCTCAGCCTCTTAAGTAGCTAGGATTACAAGCAAGGCTGAAGACAGAATCTTTAAAGAGGTGATAAGTTAAAACAAAGCCCATTAGGGTAGGATGCTAACTTATCTGATAGCTCTCCTTATAAGAAGAAGAAAGACCACGAGAGAATGTGGTGAGAAAACCATCCTGTCTTGCATTGATCAGAGGCTTCCAGACTGTGGTATCCCGGCTGTTGCTATGACAACGGGAGGAGACTCCTACAATCCCCAAAAAGTTTCCAGGCTCCTTCACAAGGCCACCTCACTTGTCCCAGATAACACATCCTGGGGCTTAGGCTCAGCTGGCTAGGGGCTTGCTCCTCTCCCCGCCCTCCTTCTTTTGACATGGTGGGGAGGTCCCCTCAAACGGCCAGCCTCAGCCAGGCCGTTAGCCCTCTTAAGCTCTCTGACCTCTCCAGTCAGCAGTCTGGCACATGGGCTACCCCTGCCCAGTGGGCTAGACTTGTATCCCTCCTCTGTTTTCTGGCTATTTGCCTCACTTGGCCTTAGCCTCCCACCTCCAGCTCACACGTTGTGAAGAGTAAGTTTAGGGGGTGAGGGTTCCACAGGTTAGCTATCTCAGACTCCTTTCAGAAGCATGACCAGCGAGAGAAAAGTGGGAGGAGGGTGGGGGGCCATCTGTCCTTGGCTAGACCAGAGCCTTGGGTGGCAGTCTTGACCTATAACTGGAAGCCTGCTGAGAACCCTTCCCATACCACCATTGGTTCAGGCAGTCCCTGCGGGGCAGGCACAAAGGCAGCCTTTCTGCGTGGGGACATCAGCCTGCACGCTCAGGAGTGATCCTCCATGGGTGAGAAGCGAAACCAGCCCGGAAACTGCTGTGCCACGGAGGGGTGACAGCGGGGCTTTTCCCCTGGTATGAATGGCTGTTCTGAAGTATCGGATCATGTATTTACTCAAGGAGAATTTATGAAGCACCTGTCTACGCCAGGCCCAATACTGGGCTTTGACCTGGGCTGGGGAAAATGTGGAAAGGGCCAGTGTTGTTTGGGGGATGGATGACTAACGTGAAGAATAAGCGAGCCCTTTCTCTGGAGGCAAGTGGGTGCCCGATGATAATAGAGATAGACCCACATATGCACCCCAATAAAACTCCTTCTAAGGAGCTCTTTGTGGCTGGGTTGGGCCTTAGAACAGGCTGCTTTTCTTCCAAGCACACTTGGGGCCAGAGCTGCAGCTCACACGGTGTTATCTGTGTGCTTCTGGGTCCACAGTGTGGACAGGCTACTCTGTGTCGTGCTGGTGGGAGTGGAGGAAGGGGGCAGGGAGTGGGAATGTGTACCCAGCTAACACTGTCACTCCCTTTCCCACCCCCAGGGGGGACTCCAGACACTGAAAAGACTTTGTGGCTTGGTGGTGTACACACTGAGGACTGCCAGGATGAACAAACTGCTCTGCTGGTGAGTTCGAGGCCTGCAGGGACCATAGACTTATGAATGCTCTGGGCCCAGAAAGCAGGGAAGGTCTGACTCAAGGCTGGAGTCCTCAGAGAGCTATAGAACAGGTCTTCCCCTTCGGTCAAGCCCACGCTCTGGTTGCCCACTGGTTTTACCTCTTAACCATCTGCCACCTCTGGGCTCTCACCCATGCTGGGGAGTGTGGAACACCCCCCATGCCAACTGACCATGCCTCAACTAAGAGTCCTTGGCTCCACTCTCCGAGCATTGGTGTTTTCACTCAGCCTTCTTCTCTCTCCTCTAACACGCCTCCGTTGATGAGGCTATCTCATATTGCATTGAGAAAACAAAACTTTACAAGGACATCCTTCATTTTCCCACACCTAGATTTATAAGTTCATCTGCAATTGCACCAGCAAACAATGATCCCAGTTCCATGCTCATCTGAAGGCAGGCTCACCTTCTCCTCCCACCACCCAGCCCTCGTAACACTGTCTTTCATCTTCTTTTACCTTCCTTTCCTGGAATTTCTCCATCAACATATATGAATGCTCTCGAGAACTCCTCCTCTAAGAACAAAAGCCAAAACTCCCTTGTCAGGCACCAGTGGCTTACATCTATAATAGTAGCTACTCAGAAAGCTGACATCGAAGGTTCCCAGTTTGAAGCCAGCCTGCGCAAAAGTCCATGATGCTCTTATTTCCAAACAACCAGCAAAAAGCTGAAAATGGGGCTGTGGCTCAAATGGTAGAGCACTAACCTTGAGTGGAAAAGCTAAGGAACAGCATCCAGGCCCTGAGCTCAGTACACACACACACACACCCCCAAACACCCCACCACTATCTCCTGGGGTCCCTTCCTCTCCAGAAGCTACCGCTGACATTTAGGCTCTCCTTGTGGTCTTTCCTTCCAAAAGGGTTCCATGGGGTTGCATGCCACCTAATGATGGGGTCACATGCTGAGAAATCCTTTATGAGCTCACTTTGTTCTTCTGTGAGTGTCACAGAGTTTGCTGGGTGTTATATCCTACTGCTCGTCCAGCCTACCAACCCTAGTCTTGACACTTACCATGTTGTTTTCCACATATAATTAACATAGAAAAGGTACAGTAAAAAATACTAACCAGCACAAGCTGGGCTCCATGGTTCATGCCTGGAGTCCTTGCTACTCAAGAAGGGACATGGGGTGATTTGGTTCAAAAGATCTCATTTCAAGCAGAAAAATAAGGGTGAGCCACACCCCATTTAGATTGGCCAACACAGAAAAGGCAAATGATAACAACTGCTGGCAGGGATGTGGGGAGAAAAGGAACCCTTTTGCAATGCTGGTGGGAAGGTAAACTAGTACAACCACTCTGGAAGGCAGTTTGGAGGTTCCTCAAAAAACTAAACATAGAACTTCCCTATGATCCAGCCGTATCACTCTTGGGCATCTAAGAACATCACAAGCCAGGATACCATAAAGACACTTGCACATCCATGTTCACTGATGCACTATTCACAATAGCTAAGTTGTGGAAACAGCCCAGATGCCCTACAATGGATGAGTGGATCAATACAATGTGATACACACACACCCTCACACACACAATGCAACTTTACTCTTCCATTAGAAAAAATAATATGTAATTTGCAGGGAAATGGACGGACGTAGAATAAATCATGTTAAGTGAGGTAAGTCAAGCTCAGAGAGACAAATGCGCATGTTTCCTCTCATATGTGAAAACTAGATCTGAAGTATAACTGGACATGATAACCTATGCAAGACTCTAGGCTTTCACACTCACACACAGTCAGCTAAAGGAGAATATTCTTGGGGACTAACTCTTCTAAACATCCAAAATACTGTTCACCAAAATGAAATCCAGGAAATAGATGCATTTGTGGTCGTTGTTGTTGCTATCTTTTTAAGGAGCAAAAGGGGGTCACGGAAATGGAAGAAAGAGTGAGAAATGCAGGCATGGTATTCAGTGTACATCATGTAAGAAATGAGCTATACAATTTGTGAGCAGGAATGGGGGCGGGGCTGGAGAAAGCAAAGGAAGGGGTGAGATTGTCCAAGAATTTGTTCACTGGGGCCAGGAGCATAGCCTAGTGGTAGAGTGCTCGCCTCACATGCACAAAGCCCTGGGTTCAATTCCAGTTGAGCTGTGGCTCAAGTGGCAGAGCACTAGCCTTGAGTGTCCAATGACAGTACCCAGGGCCTGAGTTCAAGCCCCAGGACTGACCAAAAAAAAAAACAAATAGATGTAGCTGGTTGCTGGTAGCTCGCACCTATAATTCTAACTACTCAGGAAGCTGAGATCTGAGGATCTCTGAAACCAGCTCAGGCAGAAAAGTCTATGAGACTCTTATCTCCACTTGACCACCAAAAAGTTGGAAATGGAGCTGTGGCTCAAATGATAGAATGCTAGCCTTGAGCAAAAAAACTTCGGGACAGTTGACAGGCCCTGAAGTCAAGTCTCAGTATTGGCGCACACACACACACACACACACACACACACACACACACACACACAGTGCTGTAAAAAATAACACAATATACACTACTCATTAGGAATCTTTCAGCTCCGATGCCATGTGGGACCATAGTTATCTCTGTGGTTCACTGTTGACCACTTATCATTTTGTGGTGCATGCTGCTGGCTGCTCTCACATCTGCCCTGAATTCTCTCCACACCCTCTCTGGTGGCCTTCTGTTCCCACTACTCCACTGAAACTGTTCCTGTCAGAGTATCTAATAATGTTGTGAGTATCCAATACGTTCCTTCCTTGTCAACTTGCTGGGCCTTTCAGCCTCATTTGAATGGCTGACCACGTCACTTCATTAGAATGTTTTCTTGGCATCAGGGAAACTAATTACCCCCCTCTCTCCCTCTTTCTCTGTCTCTCTGTGTTTCTTTCTCTCTGTGTGTCTCTGTATCTCTATCTCCCCCTCCCCTGTGGGCTCAGTCCATCACTAAGGGTTAGCTTTGTCCCAGGCCTTCTACTGTCCTTTCTTAGACACTTCCACCTAGATGATGTCATTTGCATCCTTCAGAACCACTCCATGCTAATGCCTCCAACATTTCCCATCTTCCACCCCAACCTCCCCACAGAGCTTGCTTCTATTTGTCACCTCCCTTTCTGTGGCTGCCAGAATTTAAAATTAACATAGATAAATCTGAACTTTCGATTTCTGTCCCCACCCTCATCTGGTCTTTCTAGTCCTGACAAACAGCTATAGCACACAATCAGTTTCTCCAGACTAGAGTTCAGCAGATCTCTGGGGAGAACCCATGGGCCTTAACTTACCGTGGTTCAAACATGATTTCCCAGCTGTAGGATGATGTGGAGCTGATAAGCATTCAGTGTCTGAGTTTTGTTGTTGATGATGGGACTTGAACTCTGGGCCTGGGCGTTGTCACTGAGCTCCTCAGCTCAAGGATATTGCCCTACCCTTTGAGTCACAGTGTCACTTCCGGTTTTCTGGTGGTAACTGGAGATAAGAGTTTCATGGACTTTGTGCCGGGGCTGGCTTTGAACTGCGATCCTCAGATCTCAGCCCCCTGAATAGCTAGGATTACAGGCAAGAGCACTGTGCCCAGCCTTCTTTGAATTTTCTATCTTGACCTTTTCTTGGACTAGCCTGAACTTCCTCTGTGAGCCCTGTACACTTAGAATCGCTCAGGCTAGTGGGCTAAGCTCTGATGTTCCTCAGGTTAGGGGTATTCACTGAATCAAGACCTGAGCTTGTGAAGCAGGCCCTGTACCACCTGAGTCAAGCCTTGACAGTCAAGCCTTGCGATATTTTCAACTTACTATGGATTTCTTGGCAGGTAACCACCCTGAGAAGTATCTGTATACCCTAAATCCCTTCTTTCTTCTCCATTTCTTTCACTGCCATCTTAGTCTGACCCATCGTCTGTATTACTCACTGAGCTATGAGCCCCATAGTTGGCTTCTATTTTATCATCTATCTTATTCCATTCTACCCACAACAGCCAGAATGATCCTTTAAATTTTTAAATAAGCATGGTGCATGTAATCCCAGCATTCAGAGCTGAAGGTAGAAGAAGCACAAGTTCCATGCAAACCTCTGAGTTCCCTAGCGAAGACCTTATTTCCAAAAAAATAAAAATTTATATCAGCTTTTGAAACTTGTGGTGATTTGAATAAAGTCTGAGTTTCTTGCCATCACCCACAATTCCTTCAAGAATTCTGGGATCTTCTTCAGGGATCTCTTCAGCTCTCTGCTCTGTTTAGATTATCATCACCGAACCCTGCATCTTAGCTCAAAAACAGCCTGCTGGCATGTGCCAGTGTCTCTCAGGAGGCTGAGATCTGAAGATTGTGATTTGACGCCAGCTCAGGCAGGAAAATGTGTGAGACTCTTATCTCCCAAAAAATCACACACCAAAAAAAAATTGCCAGGAGTGGATCTGTAGCTCAAGTGGTAGAGCACTAACCTTGAGCAAAAGAGCTCAGGAACAGCACCCTGGCCTGGAGTTCAAGCCACTATACCAACACACACACACACACACACACACACACACACACACACACACACACGCCGCCACACTGCACTTCCTATGGGCCCTCTGTTCTGATGATGGTGTCTGTCTCTTTGATGCTTGCCTCTCCTTGCACTGAGATGTGACTCCTGCCTCTGGGAGCAGAGGGAACTTGGCTTGGACATTTCCTGCTGTATCACATAGGTGAAGACAGTACCTGGCACCTCAGCAGGTGTCTAAAAATCCACCATTGAGTAAATGAGCCACCAGAGACCAGACAGTGGCGATAAAGCCAAACCAGAATCTGAGATTGTCCCTGCACGGGGAGTGTGATGCAGAAGAACGATACAGACAGCCCGCAGTTAGAATACAACTGGCTGAGCACCTCCACAGCTGGTTGCATGGGCTGCAGGCAGCTTGATGTGGCACTTGCCTAATGCGTGTGCATGGGAAGGCTAAGGGGAATTTGTGTCCAATTGAGACATAGAGACTACACAGGCAAGTTACACATAAGGCTACCTGGCTGGATAAAGAGCCAGAGGGAAAGAAAGGTCATTGAGAGGACTGAGCAAAGCATGCTTACAAACTACCTCTCCTGCCTGCCGGCTTCCTCCCCAGCTGCTTGGAAAAGGAAAGAGAACAGGACCTGAACCTCTAGCTATCTATCCATCTTTCTATCTATCTGTCCTTCTTTCTTTCCTTCCTTCCTGCACTAATCACTCTAACAAAGGGTCAGAACTGAAAAGCAGACATGAAAAGCCCCTCACCTGTATGGGAGAAGAGACAAAATTGAACTATGAAGGTAAAAGGCACCCCAGCAAAAAGCACACTTCCAGTCTTTGCACAGGCACTTCTGAATCTCACTCCACATGCGTGTGCGTGTACACACACACACACACACACACACACACACAGCTCCAGGACTCCTGCTAGCGTAGCCATGCAGGGACTTGTCCCTAAACTGGTCCTGCTGCCTCGAGAGCCTGTCTTTCTGCTCACTCCTGCACTCACCCAGCACACGCACAGGCATGCACATCACTTCTGCTCTGGTCACACACACACACACACACACACACACACACACACTTACCTACCCTCATGACCTCCTACTTCACCCCTGTTAGTGGCTCAAGTACACAGGTTCTCACTGCTAGCACACTGGATCCTACCCCTGGGAGCTCCTCTGCTACTAGAGAGAATGACCTAGGTTCCAGAAAATACTATCCACCATCCCAGCTAGAATCTTACAAACCAATACAAGAGAATGTGTGATGGGGTGATTGAGCAGGCTTCTCGGGAGAGAATTTGAACTAGGTACTCAAGAGTCATGGACTACTGGGCCGGGAGTTTGGCCTTGTGGTAGTGTTGCCGAGCATGCATGAAGAACCGAGTTCCTCGGTACCACATACATAGAAAAAGCCGGAAGTGGTGCTGTGGCTCAAGTGGTAGAGCTCTAGCCTTGAGAAAGTCCAAGGACAGTCCCATGCCCTGAGTTCAAGGCCCAGGACTGGCAAAAAAAAAAAAGTCATGGATTAGTAGAAATGAGGGAAACATTTTGTTTCTTTGTTTGTTTTAAAGATACTGAGTTAATTAGAATCTTCAGGAGAGAGAGAGAGAGAGAGAGAGAGAGAGAGAGAGAGAGAGAGAGAGAGAGAGAGAGAGAGAGAGAGAACATGCACTGGTTTTTGAAACTGAGGCTTGATCTGGCATCAGGTAGTATTGGATCCAGAAGCTAGAATAATGTCAACAAAGCTCTGACTATCTTTCCCATCTAGGTTCTCAACCAAATGCACCACTAAACTGACTTAAACAACTCAAGAGGACAGAAATGTGCCTTCTTCAGAGCTCCAGCCGAAAAGCTTTGGAGAAATCTGATTCACCCAATCTGAAGTCACATGCCCACTTCTGAACCAATACTATTGGTCAAAGATATGGGATTCTCTGATTGAGTAAGCGTCAGGTCTGAGCCTACGTCTCAACATGGCAAGTCCTATCTACACTAAAGGTGATTGGCTTCCTAAGGGAAAGGGCTATATTATCAGAACAAGGCAGAAATGGTGCCAGAGAAAGCAACAGAGATCAAAGATCCCCTGCCATAAATGGGTCTCTTCCTTTGGTAAAATGCCCCACATTTTCCCATGCTTCCACATAATTTATCCAATTGACTTTATGGAGAGCTAAGCACATTTCACTACAGAACAAAGGCACTTGCAGACATAAGCTTGGCCTTTTCCTGCTCTTCCCAGTAGAAGGCCCATGAGTCATTGTTTCATGAGGGGATTCCTTCTTGCCACCATAAGTTTGTGGTGTCTTTGGAACATACAAGTAGAGCAATCTAGAGGGCAGCTAGTTAAATGAGACTAGAGTTTTCCCCATGAAGGCAGCCACTGCCTTGCCAAGAGCTTCATCCCTTCTGGGTGGCCAACGACAGGGTATCTATGTGAAGAACAGCAGGACCCAAGTCCTGGTCAAAGCCAAAATGTCGGGCTAGGAGATGTGTGGAGAGACCTGTCTGAGCCAGACTCTGGCTGGGCAAGAGGACAGCCAGGGTCAGCCCCAAATCTCCCCAAGTGCCACCTCTAACTCTCTGCTGTTTGCTTTGGCTTCTGAAAATGGCCTCCATGAAGCCCACCTCCACCTTTCCAGCCATGTCGAAATCTGCCACTCTGAATCTAGGTATCCTGGGACCACAGCATGGAGCAGAGTCTCTGCTTTCAAGGTGATTCTTGAGAGGAAATGGCGCCTTCTACTTCCTCTGCTTACTATTAAGAGTCCTGAGCCATCAAGTATGATGCCTGGCTACCCTGCTAAAGAGACCATGTAGGGACCAAGTGGAGTGGGAGTGGCTACACGGACACAGACAGGCATGCACACACACACACACACACACACACACACACACACACACGCACGCATGCATGCACGCACTTACAAACCCTTTTACCTAAATCGTATATCTGAAAATGGTGCTCTGGGAAATTAGGCTGGAAAGTGGAAGGTAGAAAACCTGGCCTCATTTCTGTTATTGGAATCATCCAATGAAGTCCAGCCTGAGGTGATTTAGGTTCAAAAAACAATAAAATCCATTATTTTTGCTATACAAATGCCAGCTGAGCTTTCTGGTTTTTTTGTTCATTTGTTGGTTTGTTTTTGTGGGTTGTGGGGCTTGAACTCTGGACTTGGGTGCTGTTCCTGAGTTCTTCAGCTTAAGGCTACCACCCTACCCTTACCCTTGCCACATCTCCACTTCCCATTTTCTAGTGATTAATTGGAGATGAGAGTTTCACATTGTTTAGTGCCCAGGCTGGCTTTGAACCTGGATCCTTAGATCTGAGTGGCTAGGATTATAGGCGGGAGCCACTGTGCTTAGCTCACCAGCTGAGCCTTCTTGTCCCTTTTGTCCCTAAGCACTTCAGCAGATGACACGGCTGGTGGTGAAGCACAGAGTGGGAGTCACGGTCAGCCCAGGTCCCACCAGCCTCAGCTTCCTAACGCCCCAGAGGAGCAGGTGCTGGTGGGTCAGGAGGAGATGACCAGGCTGAGAAGAATGGGGAGGGGTGCTCTGTAGAGTCCAGTGCCTCCTGGTGAGGGCAGTAGCAAAGGCAAAGCTCAGAGCATGGTTGTGTACAGAGAGCTGCTGTGGCGTAGGATTCGTTCCATGCTTCTTGATCTTTCAGATGATGAGACCAGCATTTCACCTAAGCAGGAATCCCGGAGGTACACTGAAGAATCACCACCTCAGAGACCCCTGCCCCTGGCCTCTCCGTGGCCCAAGGCTGGCCTCACTGTGCCCTCTGAGCTGGCCACAAAGAGCAATCTCCCTGGTGTCATAAGCAAGGAGGCCAAGAAGAAGAAATGCCATGGGTATGCTAGATTCCTCCAGGAGAGAGAGGGGAAGGGAAACAGAGACAGAGACAAAGACAGAGACAGTTTGCCTATGTGCTGAATATATACCAGAAGCCATTTATCCTTTCCTGAGTCTTTGGGAACCTTCTTAGAGCTCTCTACTTTTCCCAAGTCTTTATCTAATCTCAGGTCCTCTCTGGGGCCTTTGACCCTATGGCTGGGTGAGGCAGGAAAGGAAAGGAAGAGGAGTGCCCAGGGGAAAGGAGGAATTTGCCCTCAGCTCTGACTTAGTCCCTACACTGCTTTTCAGGCCAGCCACTAGCTGGTCAGACCCTATCAGGCTCCTCTATGACTATAATGTCCCCCCACCCGCGCAGTACCCCTATCTGGTCACTGTGTCTTCAGTCACGTCCTCCTGCCCATCTTTCACAACAGGGGCCTTCCTGAAACACTAAGAACTCAGCTTCCTATGCTTAGAAAGCCTAGGTAAGTCCTGCCTGCCTGACTGCCTTCCTCTACCCCCAGCCCACTTACCTTGCCAGGTACCTCAGCCCCTCCTGGGAAGCACGACGGCTTCTGTATTAGTCCTTACTAATGCTGAACCCAAATTGTACAGATCTAGTAGTTGAGAACGACTCAGATTTATTAGCTTCTGGTTCTGGAGGTCAGAATTTCCAAAATGGGTTCTTCCAGGCTAAAATTAAAGTCTACCAGGGCTTGGATACTTCTGGATGGCCTAAGAAAGAATCCACTCCTTTGTTTTTTCAAGCTTCAAAGAGCTACCAGATCACCCATCCACCATCAAAGCCTCTGTGCAGCATCTTCCAACCTCTCCTATCTGACTTCTGTTTTTGCTCTCTGTAACAAGGCTACTTCCCTCTTATAAGGACATTACGATTACACTGGACCCACCCAGACCATCCGGTATGATCTCTCATCTTCAACTTAATCACACCTGCGAGGTTACTTTCACTCTGGAAGGCAGTGTCGTCACAAGTGCAGGGATAAGCCTGAGCCGTCCACAATCCACAATCCACGGGAGAACTGTCTTCTGTTTCCTGCAGATTGCAACTGTGCTTAGCTCTGGGCATCCCTCTGCCCTGAGCTACTCGGGAGGATGAGATCTGAGGATCCTTTTTCAAAGCCAGCCCAGGCAGACAAATCCAAAGGACTTTTGTCCAGTTTACCATCAAAAAAGCCAGAAGTGGAGCTGTGGCTCAAGTGGTAAAGTTGAGCTTTGAGTGAAAAAGCTCAGAGACAAAGCCCAGGCCCTGAGTTCAATCTCCAGTACTAGAAGAAGGAAAGAAGGGAAGAGAAGGGGAGAGGAGGGGAGGGGAGGGCAGGGCAGGGGAGAGCAGGGGAGGGGAGGGGAGGGGAGTTTCAGGATGGAGGGGAGTCCCTTTGCCCCCTCTATGCAGCTGCAGGGTAAGTTCTAGAATGTTCTGTTAGGTTCTGGAAGGAATATTGGTAGCATCACATGCACAGGGAGACCCTCCACCTCCAAGCACTCTAGCTGCAGGCACCCTAAACATAGTACCACTCTAGCTCTAGGTAGGACATTTGAAGAAATCTCTGGAAATCCAGCCAGCTCAGGAGGAAGATGTAAATCCCGATGATGGGGATTCCCTGAAAAATGGCACACTCCTATCTCTTCCTGGATGTTGTCATCTCTCTGCCAGCTCCACCTAGAGTGATTAATAATAAAATCTGTGCTGAGAGGGAAAGGGAAAACACCCTGGCAATTAAAACATGGCAGCAAGCAATAAAAAAAAATGGAAGATAAAGTTGAAGAAATGTAGAAATAAGGAAATATATACATTGTTTTTTAAGTAAAATAAAAGACTGAAAGGACTTAAATATAATCAACCCAATATTTTTAAAAGTATAAATTGCAGCGTGAAAAGAGTCTCAGCAAAAGATGAAACCGTTTCTTGCTAAGTATGTGTTGGAGACTTCAGACAACCAGGGACAAAGAACTCTTCAAGTCTTAAAAGGAGGGCAGAAAACTGGTCACATGGAGTCTCAGATGGCTTTGAGGGTCTCATTAACAGTGCTTGACAGCAAAGGAAAACTCAGAATAGGGACATGTTCTTCAACCCAGCCCTCTTTCCAGTTATGCATAAGATTAAGACATTTTAGGCCTGTGGTATGGCAAGAAAACATTGGCCTCGAGTAGCTTACATCTGTAATCCTAGCGATCTGAGGATCACAGTTCTAAGCAAACCACAGAAAAGACTGTGAGAGTCTCACCTCCAATTATCCAGCAATAGTCCAGGAGAGTGGAGGGCAAGTCAAATGGTAGGGTGCTACACTTAAGCATAAAAAACTCAAGGACAGTGCCCAGTTCCTGAGTTCAAGCCCCAGAACTGGCACTAAGAGAGGGGAATGGGGAGGAAGAAGGAATCTTTTCCTTTCCTAAAAGCTTCCTGCATGCTTGCTGTTATCCGCCTAGGGCAGATTCACCCTCCCCTCTTGTCCAGCCTGCCCTCCTCACCCCGAAGGCTGACCTTCCTAGCTGACCTCAGCAGCCTCCCTAGTGCTGTGGATTTTGTGGTAAGCTGTTGGGCTGGGCCATGGGAAATGCCAGCAGGAAAGATGGAGAAGACAGAACAGTGAAGCCAACAGTCAGT
The DNA here is from genome assembly GCF_031878675.1 of Megascapheus bottae. NCBI lineage: Eukaryota > Metazoa > Chordata > Mammalia > Rodentia > Geomyidae > Megascapheus > Megascapheus bottae. The sequence continues at coordinate 71,778,343 of NC_143515.1, read as the reverse complement.
GGCCCTGCTTGTCATGCTCTATTTAAGGGGCCCTCTCCTGGGATAACATCTGCCCCCAGGGTTCTGGTCTCTGCTCGTCCTCTTGACCCTTCAGGTCTAAGGGTGGCAGTGGCTTCCTTGTTCCCAGCTCAGGGGCTTTCCTGGCCTCCCTTGGGTTTCCTTCCACTCTGTTCACAACCTTGTAAACAGGCCCTTCATCAAGTCTCCTCAGTCACTTGTTGGTCAGCCAGAGAGCTGACAGATGCAAACACTCCTGGTAAATTATTGGGGAGGGGGACGTATTGGGGAGAGAAAAGTCTAAGGAAGAGGAAGCAGTAAGTTTTAGTAACACTGCATTTAAAAGTCACTGCTCACAGGTGGACACAGCTCTCTGCTTTATATTGGCTTCTGAATGTACGAGATGTTTTGTCATGAAGGTTGTTGATAAGGTACATACAGGAGGCACCTGAAGGGCGGCCACTTCCTGTTTGTTGACCTAAGCAATTGGTACACAAGCATGCACACGGTAATAATTTGTTAAAGTGAATACTTATGGCTGGGTGTGGTGGTATATGCCTGTAATCCCAGCACTTGAGAAGCAGAGGGTCCCCGCATTTGGGGCAGAAGGATCGTGAGGCTCACGCCAGTCTGAGTTACATGGTTTTATGTATTTTTCCGTCTGTATCTTTCACAATAAAAATTTTAAAGAAAAAAGATGGGTTAGTGTGTTCAGTGGGATGTGTCATAAAGAACTTAGTTATTTAAAAAAAAAAAAAGAACTCCAGGTGCTAACAGAAAAAAAATACTGAAACTTGAAATTTTTGACTTGTTTCAATGCTTTTTATCCCACATTTATATTAATATTTTTTCACAAATGAGAAAAGAAAATCCTGCCAGTATTCAATTTCCGTCCCCTATTTCTCCCACTCAAATCAATCTGATAGGAAGAAATACCTAACATTCAGAACTCGTGATAACAGCAAGATCATTTTCTTTAGAATGAAATGTCAGTAGAATGAATATTAGTAGATTCTTTTTTTTTCTTTTGATGCCAGTGCTGGGGATTGAACTCAGAGCCTTCTGATTGCTAGGCAGACCCCCTACCACTTGAGCCCTAATCCTTTTCGGGGGTGGCACTACAGCATGAATTTAGGACCTTGCATTCTCAGGCTGGCTCTCTACCACTTGAGGCATACCTCCACTTCTGGCTTTCTGCTAACTAAAGGAGATAGTTTCACAAGCTTTCTTTCCTAGGTTGGTTTCAAACCGTGATCCTGAGATCTCGGCCTACTCCTGAGTCACTAATGTGACAGGTCTGAGCCAACTGCACCTAGCTTCACAGTAGATTTTTAAGCATATTCCTCACTTACGTGGCATGCTAGCTACATAAATGGGCATCTTTTGGCATAATTGTCACATGTTTGATATGGCTGATATCTTCAGCAAAACCAACCACCTGATCTTACTTGTCCCTTGTGAAACACCAATTCTTTTTTTTCATGTATTTTTATTGTAATTAATAGAAGGGTTACATTATATTCACCAGATAGAAGGTGCATTACTTCACAAACATTGATACCCTTTCTCATGTCTTGGTCCCCATTTCCCTCCCTCCACCCCCACCCCTCATCTTGTTTTCTCCCCTTCCCTATCCTATTTCAAATAACCAGATAAACATATATACAATATATCAGATAACAAGATAAAATGCTATAACAATATGAGATAACCAAGAGACCGAAAAAGAGAAGAGAGATAACATAGTACGTTAAGGACAACAATCACTCATTATATGGCTTTTGTTTCTATATCCTGGAGATCCTTTCATTTAGCATCATTCTATATGGTCTTATATATCTAGGTTTTGCTCTATTGCAAATCTCTGCTAGCAGAGCCCAAGGTTTCTACTGATTATGACAAATGAGGAAAACCATTGAGACTATGTTCTTTTAAGTCTGGCTTACTTCACTTAATATGATTTTTTCTAAGTCTTTCCATTTCCTTACAAATGGGGCTATGTCGTTCTTTCTGACAGCAGCATAGAATTCCATTGGAGAAACACCAATTCTTATGCTCTCTGCAAGTGCAGATCCATGCTGAAGTCTTTATTCACTTCTTGCATTGGACACTGGAAAAGGAGTTTGTGAATCAGAAGCCAAGTGGACTTGTGACAGTATCTCATTTTACCCTGTGCCACAGTAGCAGGCCTGTAGCAGTGCGCTTTTGTCCTCTCCCCAGTAGAGGGCACATTCAGGGACTTTGGGTCATGAAAGTGTGGTGATAATGAGGTCTCCTGTGGAGTCTGAGGAGTTCTGATTTCTACTCTGGCTGAGAGGGACTCAAAATGTGGGAGGAGTAGTGTGTAGAAGGGCAGAAGGCCAGACACAGGCTGCCAACGGGCTGGAGGGGAGTGGGCACCCCTGATTTCCAAGCCCAAGGCAGTAGCCAGGAAAGGAAGATGAAAGAGCTAGGCTGCCCCTGGACTCCTAGCCCAACTAGGGGGTAAAACCCCAGTTTCCAGCCATCGTCCTGCCTGCACAGGCTCCTGTACTAGGCCCATGGCTCTGAGCAGGTACAGCTGGTCCCTATGCCTGTGCTCCTGCCCACTGTTTATCCTGCTGGTTACTGCTCAGCCCAGAAGCCAGGACCACACCCTGAGCCCTATTGTACCCCTTCTCACGCTGCTACCCCCCACCTCTCTCAGGATCTGGCTAAAGGCCCAAATGCCAAGGACTGTGGCATCTGCACACCTGATGGGGACTAGGAGGTAGCCCAGACAAAGAATCCCTCCATGCTTCAGAGGGTGCTGTGGCTGTGGCTGTGGCTGTGAGACATCTATAGAAATGGTCCCCAAAGAGAGGGTTGGGAACATTCAGCCAAAGCCACAAGAGCAGCGGTGGCCTGACCCAGCAGAGCAGCACTCAGTGCTAACAAAGGAACTGGCCTTTGTCGTCTTGCCTCCAAGTCTTCCCTTTCTCCCACTGTCCTACCCCACTGGGGACGGAAGAGGGGGCCAGGGCCTGAGGGAAGAGGTTTGGGAATGCCTCCTTCCGGGAAGCAGAACTGCTCAAGGACTTTCAATCCAGAAAACTAGAAGTCATCTGACAGCCTGTGTTTCACTCTTAAGTCTGTGAAATAAAGTGCCTTTGTGTTTCCAGTGCCCAGACAGGTCCTGGGGGAGGCGGGGTGGGGCCAGCCGCTGCCTGTCTGCTGTCTGCCTCAACTTCCCCAGGCCTTCCCAGCCTACTTCATCAGGACAGAGTGCTGGCAGATCCCTTCATCAGCCACATGCAGGGGTTGAGGTGGGCAGTCTGGGGGCTGAAAGGGGCTCCTCAACCTTCCAAGGGCCACTGCGGACCCCGTGCCCTAGGCCAGACTATGGAGGCCCCAGGGCCTTGGCACAGGCTTCTTGAGGAGCCGGCATAGAGAGGCGGGGGCTGCGGGATGAACTCATCCTTTCCTCTCAGGCTGCTCTGGTCATAAAACTGTGGGCGCCGAGCAAATGGCCCCAGGTGAGTGCGCTCCCAGTTTCGCCAGGCTAATAGGAACGGCAAGAGGCTGACCTGGTTTCGATGGAGCGGCCAAGCTCTCCCACGACCCGGCTCTACCGCCCGTGCTTCCCCTCCCCACCCCCTTCCCCAGGGGCCAGAGCCTTTCGCCAAAGCGTGGAGGAGCAAACAGGGTGCGCCCAGACAAGCCCCTTCCCCAAGGAGAGAGCTCTGCTTTTAATGAGATTCTATTTCTCCCTCTCTCCTCTGGGCTAATGTGGGGAACTGCACCTGGATTATTGGTGGAAGCTGGAAAATGGAGGGTGGGATGGAGTCGGGGGTGGAGGGGGAGAAGAGTCAGAGAGAGATACTGTCTCCAAGTTAAAATAAATGATGTAGAGAGAAGAAGCCATATCAATCCAGCTTAAGCCCCAAGGGAATTTACCGGTCCACATGCCTGGAAGCCTTGGTTTGGCTATGTTCAGATGCCACCAAGTTTAAAACCAAGAACTAGAGTCTCTCCCTGACTTCTGTGCCGGTCTCTCCCTTCCCCCTTCCTGCTTTCTCTCTTTGTCTCCCTCCTCTCCCATCATCTCCCAGCTCGCTCTCTCTGTTCTCTGAGTAGACCTCTTCTTTAGTTTGGCATTTCCAATTGGGCATCTGTCTTACCTTTCTGCCAGACTTGTGTCCGCACAATTCCTGGCATAGGGTGACCCCAACTCCATCCAGGGCAAACAGGGGCAGGAGAGGAGGAAGAGGGTCAGGAAAGGGGTGGAGGTTGAGAGGGGCATGGGGATGGTCCATGATGGTCCTTCGGGGTTGTTAATGCTCCCTCCTAGGATTTGGGGGCCCTGAGGCCCAGTGCAGAGGATAAAGTCCAGCAAATGTGTCTTCCTCCATCCCTGTGAGCTCCAGGCCAGGAGGCTGGGCCTGAGGCCAAGAGCTGGAACAGAGCCCTGGTCAGTATCAGTCTAGCCGGTGCCAATTAAGACCTGGAGATCCCCTGTCCCTAGCCCTGGCCCCAGATCAAAAGACTTGGGCCTGCAGTTGAGGGGGCTCCAGACCATAAATCTGAAGGACCCTGCCCTCTAGCTAATGAGCTGTCTTGGCTCTGACCAGAGCAGGGATCCAGCATCCTGTTTCATTTGGGGAGCAGTCAGCTAAAGAGGGCCGGATGACAGGGCCTAGATGCCACCATGTCCACCCACCCACCAGCACCCCAACTTGTGGGCCTGAGCCCCCCCACATCCCCCCTTGGTAAACCCTGGGGTCAACGTCCTGGGAAATAGGAATTACTCTCCAGTTCCTGCCTCAGAGCCGCTCCTGTGTCTGCTGTTGGCCCTGCAGGAATTTTAACCGATAACATCTGGGCTCAGCTCCAGGAAGAACAAATGTCGTCACCTCCTTTGATTCCTTTCACACTGGGGGCTTTTTCCATTTTAATTTGAGCTGACCTCTGACCTGAGCTCCCATTCCCAAAGATCCCAGATATGTCCTGTGCCCTCAAACAACTTCCTAAACAGCCCTATCTGACTAAAGTCTTGACTGGACACGCTCTGCATAGCCCCGAGCACAGCCAGCCTGGACCGGGAACTGCAGCCCCCCTGGGCTTCTCTGGGAACCAGAGACACTTCCATACCCTCACAACCACACCTGGGGGCCACAACCAGCACCCTGAAGATCCACAACAGCAAGCACCCAGGGCAGAGATCATAGTTGATAATAATTAGAGATAATAATTATAGGCCTGTTGGTCAAACACCACTGGAGGTCAGGAATAAAAGGGCTCACATCTGTAATCCTAGCCACTCAGAAGGCTGAGGTCTGAGTACCTTTGCCGATATGTACATATACATTCTATGAGCTAGTGCTTCCATACCACAACCAAAGTTCCTCGGTCTCTAATCAGAGCCCACCCAGCTCCACCCACCTTGAGGTAATGGGTACAGGCTGGCTGGCACCTCTCTCCTCAGGTCTACGCAGAGTGGAATCCCTGATCCATCTAGCTTCTCTCTTTGGAGCTTGTTGGCTGGCTCGTGTGTGAGACGTTTTCTCTCCTTCCTTATCCTCGCCCGTCATATTTAAGATGACATAGTAACCAGAAGGCCAAAATCCTCGGTTGATGGAAGCTTGAAGTCATTTCTTTTTTTTTTTTTTTTGACAGTCCTGGGCTTGAGCTCAGGGCCTGAGCACTGTCCTTGGACTTTTCTCAAGGCTAGAGCTCTACCACTTGAGCCTCAGCACCACTTCTGGCTTTTTTCTATGTATGTGGTACGGAGGAATCGAACCCGGGTCTTTGTGTATGCTAGGCAAGCACTCTACCACTAGGCCAAACTCCCAGCCCAGCTTGAGGTCATTTCATGTGGCATCTCTTCAGACATCCCTTGGGGACACACCTGCCAGCTCTCTGGGGAGGCCTTTCCCAGATGGCCTGTCTGAGGCCCGGGCCTTGTGGCTATGAGCAATAAAGAGGGCAGGAGAGTCCTCTTCCCACAGACGGGTGCTGGGAGACCTGGAGATGACATTCATTCCTCATCCCCACCCGTGGTTCTGCCCAGCCTCTTACACGGCTCCCCTTATGGCCTCTCTCCTGTCCTGCAGCTGGCACTTGGTGGGTACAACTGAACATACCTGAAAAGGTGCCTAGCTTTTCTACTTTAGCCAGTAGAGATTAAGGAAGGGAAAAAAATCTTTCCAAAACATAATATATTCCTCTTCTCTCAGCATAAGTGAAAACAGGCATGTCCTTTTCTTAGGTCTTCTAGATCCCCAATTATTTTTTTTGAGCCACAATAAAGGGTTTTTTTTAAAGATAATTTCAGTAAATACACAATCACTACAGGGGAAAAAAACAGAAAATATAGATAAATGAAAATGGAATTATCATAATCTTATAGCCAGAGGCAATGACTTAATAACTTTTTTGTTGTATCACCTTCTGGATTTTTCTCTGAGCAAACAGGTGTTGTGCCCCCCCCCATTAGGGGCATAAATTCAAACTTCATTCTTTAATACTTGCTGGGTGGGCAGGTTTGTAACGCTTAGCCCCTCCCGTCCCCTCCCCCACCCCCATACACGGAAACTAGGTGGTGTGTATTTGATTCCAGCAGGAATTCTGTGTGCAAACAGAGATCGGAGAGAAGCTCGAGAGCCACAGTCCCTCTGTCCTGCTGCAGCCAGGCAGTCTGCAGAAAATAGTTCTGTGGAGGCGACCATTACAGCCTCACCCTTGAGACAGGCGCTGCACAGTGCCTAGACCTTGGGTTTCAAGGTCACTATTCCTGAAGTGCACACCGCCAAGTCTTGCCTCATCTCCCAAAAGAGTGTGGCCATGAACAAGGCGGCCAAGTCCAGCAAGCTGTAGCCCTTGCCTCAGTCCATGCCCCTGGCACCTGCAGGCTCTGCCCGGTGGCTTGGGCTGTGAAGTATCTGTGGTTGGGGATATTCTACCCAGCCTCTGTGAGAGAGATTCCACACTGAATGTGTGTGTGTGTGTGTGTGTGTGTGTGTGTGTGTGTGTGCATGCACATGCACATACATGTGTTCGCACTGGCACAGGGCGGGCAGGGCACTCTCCCTTCGCTTTTTCATTTAAGGCTGATGCTCTTCCACTTGAGCCACAGCTCCACTTCTGGCTTTTGTGATGATTAATTGGAGATTGGAGTCTCAAGGACTTTCCTGCCCAGGCTGGCTTCAAACTGCAATCCTCAGCTCTCAGCCTCCTGAGTAGCCGGGATCACCAGACTGAGCCTCAGGTGCCCAGCTAAGGAATTCCAGTTTTAACTGGAAAGGGCTCTGTCTGCAGCCCTTTATTCCCAGGTCCTTGATTCCAAGCAACCTCCCTACTCTTTTTTTTTTTTTTTCCCCCAATCCTGAGCTTGAGCTCAGGGCCTGAGCACTGTCCTTGGACTTTCTCCAGGCTATAGCTCCACCACTTGAGCCTCTGCACCACTTCCGGCTTTTTTCTATGTATGTGGTACCGAGGAATCAAACCTGGGTCGTCGTGCATGCTAGGCAAGCACTCTACCACTAGGCCAAACCCCCGGCACAATCTCCCTACTCTTTTCTCAAGAGATAGAGAGGTAGCCAGTCAAGCTGGCTCACACCTGTAATCCTAGCTACTCAGGAGGCTGAGATCTGAGGACTGCAGTTCAAAGCCAACCAGGGTACTAAAGACAGTGAGATGCTTATCTCCAATTAATCACTAGAAAGGGGAAGTGGGGCTGTGGCTCAAGGGGTAGGGTGGTAGCCTTGAGCTGAAGAGCTCAGGGCCAGAGCCCAGGGCCAGAGTTCAAGCCCCATAACCAACAACACAAAAGAGAGATGGAGAGGTGTCTCTCAGACCCTGCCCCTCCAGCCTAACCTAAAAACAACCAAGAGGGCACTCGAGGGACAAGTCCTTCAACAAAGAAGGTCTGTCTTAACCAGTTAGACAAAGAAGAAGCTGATGGCAGCTTTCCTTAAAAAGAAAGGCAAGTTCTCTGGCCTCCCTCTGCCCTCTCTGAGGTGATCCAGGATATGGGCAGGGGCACCTGATTTTCTTGAGGCCTGTTGTTCCTTCCATTCCCATTATCATTTCCAATTTAGATCTCTACTTAGGATTTATCCATTCCTTTACATGTATGGATCATTAAAGGAATGAAATAGTTGGGTCATTCATCATATTAGTATAGTAATACTGGAAAATGTAAGATGAAACAAAAGATTTTAGTTGATAATGAATAAGGGAAATGATATTTACATGTGACATAAACTCTCGATTTTATATACAAGTTATCTTTCTGCAACATTCAAAAATGTATTTTTAAAGAAAATGTCTTTTAGCCTGAAGTCATCTCATTTAGTTAACTATATTTATGTTAACTATATTGTTTCATTTATGTTAACTGTATTGTTACAGATCATTTCTTTCTTTATAGTACAGGGCATCTTCAACAAAAAAGAAAAAAGAAAAGAAAAAGAAAGGCAAGCTCTGATTTTCCAGGCTACCAGAGCCAGTCAGCTGCCCACGCCATTCTCTACATTCAGACATGGAGCTCATCCAGTCATTTTGTGAGCCAGGTTAGCCCCCAGCTGCCAGCACTCAGATTTCACCACAAAGCAGTCTCCTGGCTAGATACGGCGATCCTCTCTTGATTGGAGGACCTGGGGCTGCCCTGGTCCCCAACCCTAAGTCCTCAGGCCATACACCAAGCTGTCCTAGCAAGCACCTCCTCGCTGGGTGCTAGGTGCAGCCCAGGCTGTGAGCACAAGAGCTGGGCTAGGACAGTCTCTGAGGTCAGAGCCGCCCTCACCATGAGACTGCTAGACTGCAAGGGATAGCTGCCAGGTCACTGAACACAATGACATGCAGTCTCCCAGATGGAAAGACCTGTAGGGGGCACTGTACTGGGGGGCTGCCATTCCCATCACCAGCTTTTCCTTTCCGAATGCCACTCCCCAAATGGGGGCCCAGGGCTTGGCACCTGGGTACTCCTCTGTAGCCCCTGCACTCCCCCCTGCCCTCCGATTCGGAAGCCAAGGCTTTCTGTCCCAAGGATGGGGCCCTGAGGGGCAAGTGCCATCATCTCTCTGGCTTGACGGCCCAGTGCCAGCAAGTGGGGACTGGTTCCCTAGGAAAGGAGCCCTGTGCCCGACGCTGGCTCAGCACTCGTAGCCATGCACACCTGCTTTGGAGGCTCCATGAGACAAACTCTGAGAGGCCAGAGGCAGATCCACGCCAAAAGAACCTCAGGATCCCTAAACCTGGAGAGGGAACAGGGGCTGGGGTCTCCCCAGGAGGCACAAGTTCTCAAGGCCGTGGCTTGGGCGTGGTGGTGTGGGGGGAGCCGCCAGGCCAGGGTTTGGGGGTGACAAGGCACAGGGGAATGTTGTTCAGGCACGCTTCTTTCTGGAGTCTGCATCCCCCAATAAGCAGGGACACTGTGTGCAATCCATTCCCAGAGACTGCCCACTGAGAGCCCCCTAGGGCATAGGAGACCCCCTGGTGCCCCCTCCTCACCTCTGGTTACCCAGCGTTCCCTGTAGGAGGTGGCGGCCATGCCACCGGCCAGCGGGCTCACTGCTCTGCCGTTGAAGACGAACGTTTATCTTAATAAACAGGGAAAGAAATCCTTCTCAGCTTCCTCTGGCTCTTCATCTCCCTCACCCTCTGCCTTCCCGCTTCCCATTACATTAGCTGTCTGCCTGTATTCCAGAATCTTCCTGAGATCCCACTCTCAGTGTGGCACAGGACCAAAGCCCTCAGCCTGCCCTCGAGGTCTCTTGCAGCTGGGGAGGTGTTCGACCCAGTTGTTTAGAGCAGAGTGTTGCGCGTTGTACCTGTGATCCTGGCATCATAATTAATAGCAGCATCCCTCCCCCCCACACCACCCATGCAAAAAGTGGACAGCTTGTGTGTGTTCTGCTTCCAGCCTGATGCTCTGTGAAAGACCGCCTCTTCCCCTTCCCCTCCCCTCCCCTCCCCTCCCCCTCCCATCATCTGATTTGGTGAATCCAAACTCCAGTTCATTAGGAAAGTCACTTAGGGAACTTTAATAAACACCCCCATCTAGGTCCCCCCCCCCAAATGAAAACAACATGAACATTAAAACCAAATATTTAGGGGTGGGCCCCAAGCATTGACTTTTGTTCGGCCTCTAGAGGACGCTGATGTAGAGCCTGGACTTCCCCAGTCACAGCAAGTGTCCTGGAGCTCCCCACCCCTTTTCCTACTTCCCCCCCACCCTAGCTCTTGTACTTTGGTCCCGGATGCTCTGGGTCATTTGCATCCACTGTCTCTCCCTCATCCAGCTGCCAGGCCCAGCTCCATGATGTCCATCCTTCCCCTTTCCTCACCCACAGGACCCTGCCCTCTCCCTGCATTGCTTTCCCCCAGGGCTGCATCCTGCCTCCTCCTGGTCGTCATCTGTGACCTCTGGGGAGGGCCTCTCGTCTGCTTCATTGCTAGAGCTCCCAGGGCCCACCACTCCTACACTAGGTAGCAACCCATGTGGCCTCTCTAAGTAACTTTTTCTCAATCATTCATTCCATGACATGGTATTTACCATGTTCTCTGCTGAAGAACTGATTCCCATCCTGTTTTCCCCAGATACCAGGCAAGCCACCAAGGACAGACGGCCTGACTCCAGCAGGAGAATCTATCTAAGCCTAGTTGGAAACATCCCATCGTGGGCCCAACTGCGAAGCCCCCACCTCCCTTGACCGTGGCTTTTGCATTAACTTCGGTCTTCCTTGCTTAGACCCCATAAAAAGCCAGGTCCTGTCCCAGCTCAGGTGCACAACCTCCAATCCTGCAGGACAGTCTGTGCCCCTCACTGTTCCTCAATAAACAGTCCTCCTCTGTTGATGAGCGAGTCTAGCCTATTCCTTTTCCATTCTCCTCCATTTTTCCTGACATCTATTCCCTGCCAACCCACGGCAGTGATGGAGAGCTATCTGGACTGGCCCGGCCCATCTCCAGCACCTGGGAAGCTTGGCAACCCATCTTGCACATAAAGTATACTCAGTAAGTACTGGGGTGGAATATTATGCAGCCATAAGAAAGGAAAGGAAGTAATGATACTTACAACAATAGGGATGAACCTTGATTATTATGCTAAGTGAAAGATGCTAGGCACAAAAGGCTATAAATGAAATATTACATGAAATGTTGTGGAATCATCCAGAATAAGCAAATCCATAAAGAAATAAAACAATGGTTAGCAACATCTTCAAAGAGAAGAGAAATAAATTACTATTCGGTGTGAGTTTCTTTGGAGAGACTAAAAATGGATAGATTGGATAGCAATGATGGTTACCCATCTTTGAGACTACTAAAGCCATTTAATTGAACACCTTAAAATGGTGACTTTTATGGAATTTGAATTATAATAGGTTTTCCCTTTTTAAACTCTGTTCTCGAATGTTCAGCTCTCTCCTCCTCCTCCTCCTCCTTCTTCTTCAGAACCACCTGGAATATCTGCTGAAAGGGGAGGTCCCAGGCCTCCTCTTTGCCTCTTCACATTCAGTAGCCCAGGAAGGTGTCCCGGGATCTGTATTTGACTGTTCTGTTCTAAGTACAGCTACCCTGTTGCCCCAAGTCTTGGGCAAGAGAATTTCTAAGCAAACCTCAGAACCTCAGAAGACAAATAAAATGTTTTAACCTATTATTTCAGGAGGGGGAGGAAAAAAAAGAAAAGCTGAAGATTTCAAATACAACCAAAACTTTGTTTTTCGTCTGCCTCTTATTAAAACCAGACTGGGACCTAAAGAAACCCCATCAGGAATAGGTAATGAAGTAATCACCATCATAATAAAAGAACAGAATGGAAAAACTGCCTGGCCTGGAGCAAACCACAAAAAAAAAAAAAAAAAAAAAAAAAAGAAGAAGAAAAAAGAAAGAAAAGAAAGAGAAAGAAAAAAAGAAGTCTTCTGCCTCCCGTGCTCAACTCAGCCATTCAGATGAAAATATCCTAGCCAGAGAGAGAGCTTAATTTGGGGATGGGGGTGGGAGGGCAGGGAGGTAAAGTTTAGTAAAGCCGCAGCCTCTGCCACCAATGTAAATGCACACTCGCAGACACTCCAGCCCTCCGCTTGGGTATGCACTCCATGATTAGGGCTCTCTTTGGGGGTTACAAGGAAGCAGAGCTGTAAATCGGTATTAGAATGTGATCAAAAGAAACGTCTGCATGCAATTATTTTGTTTTGAGACCAGCACTCAGAGGCAGCAGAGGTTTAAAGTGCCGGCGTAGTCACGTGACCACATTCCCATACATCCACAGGCTGACTTCGGTCCCGCCAAAGAGGAAAGACAAAGGCCTGGGTTTTCCCATTGTTGCGCCTTTGTTCCTCCTTGGGGTGACACCCCTGCACGCCAAGGCTCCTTTCCACCCTGCTCCCCCATCCCTTCACCCTCTGCAACAGGAAGTCCTGCTAATAACCTCTGGCCCCTCAAAGTAGCAGTTACTGTAATTTGAGAACAGATATCCCTTGCCTAAGAGAAATTCACTTCACAGAAACTTCAAATCGAATCAAGGGTAAAAGAAGAGAAATCCCATTTGTGAGGCATGTCAACAGTTATGGGTTCTGGGTTGGGCTAGGTCACACACAGCTTTGCCTTCCCTCCCTGCCACCTCCACAGCCCCAGTGGAGGCCTTTCCCTCCAATTTAGTATCCAAGAATCTGCGACTCAGAGTAGCTGTTAGTAAAGTGGCCTTGTCAAATCAAGAGAAATGTCCTCTCAAGGGAGTGTGACAGGCTGGGTCTGGTGGTCCACACCTGCCATCTAGCTACTCAGGAGGCTGGGATCTGAGGCGTATTGTTCAAAGCCAGCCCAGGCAGGAAACTCCATGACACTCTTCTCTCCAATGAACCACCAAGAAGCCACAATAAAGGTGTGGCTCAAGTTAGTAGAGCACCAGTCTTGAGCAAAAAAGCTCAGGGAAGGCACTGGGGCCCTGAGTTTGATTCCCAGTATTGGCATGTACAGGCACACACAGGGATATGAAAGAAAAGTGAAAATCGGTAAAGTGTGGGTGGGTATTCTATTAGACTATCTTGTGACTGCTGGCCGCCAAGCCTCCATCATCCGTCCCTCAGGGCTTGGGGAGGGTCCGGTTCAATCCACCCTCTGTCCTCTGACTTCCCCGGGGCAAGTAAGCCATCAAGTATCAGGGCCTTGAAAGGAAACTCCTGGATTTGGGACTGGAACTGTCAATGCAGGCATGTTCCAGTGGTTGTATTTTGACAAGGCTCCCACTGGGGCCCAGTCCACCAGATCAGCTTCCTCTGTCACCTCTTCCTCTCCTCCAGGCTCCCCCCCAACTAAGCCCTGCAGTTCTCTGAGGATCTCGTGTTTTCTCCATGGTTACAACAACCCATTCTCACAAGAACAGCAAAAAGTACTAAGTATCTTCTAGGCTTTCTGTGAGTCACAATCATTTTGCTGGTGGGAAGTCTCAATGTCCATGGATGTTGACTGACCAGGGTGCTGTTTGAACTCAGAATCTGGGCACTATCACTGAGGGTTCCTCTACCCAAGGCTGATGCTCTACTACTTGAGCCATAGCTCCCTTATAGGCTTTGGGTGGTTAATAAGAGTCTTTTGGACTTCCTGCCTGAGCTGACTTTAAACCACAATCCTTACATCTCAGGCTCCTGAGTAGCTAGAATTATAGGCATGCGCTACTGGCAACTGGCTGAAGTATTTCTTACAGTAGCCAGGCAGTGGTGACTCACACCTGTAATCCTAGCTATTGGGGAGGCTGAGATCTGAGGATAACAGTTCTAAGCTGGCCTGGGCAGGAAAGTTCCCAATGAATCACAGAAAAAGCAGGAAGTGGTGCTGTAGTTCAAGTGGTAGAGTGCTAGCCTTAAGCATAGAGACAGCACCCAGACCCAGAGTTCCACCCCAGGATTGGCAAAAAAAAAAAAAAATTATTACAAATAATTATTTTTATATCTATGCTATATATATGTTATTGTTTCTAATGTTCACTTAATAGACTACAGTACAGTGCTAATATGACTTCTATATGAACTGAGAAGTCAAACAATTCATGTGACTTATTTTTATCACATTTGCTTTTTGCAATAGTCTAGAACCACAGTACCTCTGAGGTATGCCTATGAGTGTGTATATGTATAGTAGAGTGACATTTATTTGTTTAGTAATTCGTCTAGTGTCTGACATAAACCTATAAGGTCCACGAATACAGGAAGATTCCTATTCTACCACCCTAACACTCTTAATGATACTCTTGGTTTTGGTTTTTGTTTGTTTGTTTTTGCCAGTCCTGGGCTTGAGTTCAGGACCTGAGCCCTCAAGGCTAGAGCTTTACCACTTGAGCCACAGCACCATTTCTGGCTTTTTTTTTTTTCTTTTTTTTGCCAGATCTGGGGATTGAACTCAGGGCCTGAGCACTGTCCTTGGGCTTTCTAACGGCTAGAGGTCTACCACTTGAGCAACAGCACCACGTCTGGCTTTTTCTATGTATTGTGGTACCAACGAATTGAACCTGGGTCCTCATGCATGCTAGGCAAGCACTCTACCTCTAGGCCAAACTCCCGGCCCCGATAGTCTTATTTAATACAGAATTCAATAAATGTGTGTTGAACAAATAAATGGCCAAAGACTTAAAGCATTCAAATCTTTCTCAGCTCTTTTTGTCACCAAATACTCAAGGACATGGAGGGGAAAGAGTGGCTCGAAATCAACGTAGGAGAAAAGCATTTAAGACAAAGACAAGCCTCATGGCTCCATCACTTGATGAAGAAACAGAGAAGGAGCCAGCTGCATGCAGAAGGGGTTCATACAAGACAGTACAGACAGACAGCCAGGCTCATAACAACTCATTCTCTAGAGAACCAATCCAGTCCTTAGAGACCTGACATTAGCATATTAGCATTAGCATATTAACATTAGCATACCTCTTCCTTGGCTCCACAGTTTAAAGGTCCCAACACCTCACGCCATGGGAAGGACCAAGATCCCAGGGCACAGATCTTTGTAGGGACAGTGCACAGCTGTGCTTGTAGCCATATCCTTGATACTGCAGGGCTGCTGGAACTCACCTGTTGCACAGGGCTCTTGATACTGGGTTGCACATTCAAGTCTCTTTGTTGCATGCATGAGACTTATTATTCATGCTAGCTCCCCATTCGTTTTCTATTTCATCCAGTAGCATTGTTAACAGGTGAGTCTTACTGAGGCTTCTTCCAATGTTTATGTATTTATTTATCTGTAATAGATTAAGATTGTCCAAAAGTCTAATCTAGATGATCAATAGGGTTTGTTTTTTCTCTCCTGAAAAAAAATCCACTGCCAATTTTAGACAGAAAATCAGTGGGGAAATGAGAGTCACTTAGAAGTCCACTGCCTTGAAGCCACTGTTGATGCGAGACACATGCTCCATTAAGCAAGGGGCACTCCATGAGGTGGCTTGATTTATTGTTCACATATTTCCCCAAAGCAGATGGTGACTGGCAGAAGATGTGTGCTGCCAAAAGTCTGAAGGAACGTGTAAAATCTTCTCTGGAATCAAAGATGGTTCCGTTTCATGAAAGATCCTGATGCAAACAGCTACACGAGGCAGACATAAGCCCTGGACATGTGGAGGCCAGAGACCCAGCCGGGACCAACCACTAATTGGCAAATGAATTCCCCACAGACCACCCTGCCACTTCCTATTTGCTGGCAGAAGTTTCACCATCTGGGCCCAATAGGGCCTATCTTGATCAGGCACACCGACGGATGGATGGGGGAGGGAAGCTTCCGCTGAGGGTCTAAACCCCACAGGGCTCTGGAAATAGGCAAAGCTCACCAAATCACAGAGCAATAGGCAGAGCCTGGCAATTGCCTCTTCCTGAGGCCAAATGTCATTTTTTTTTCCTGTTTTGTGGCTAAGCAGGGGAGAGATTGCCTTTGAAAACAACATATATTTATTTTCTTACTTACCTACCCTTATAAGCAGCACAGAATCTGATTCATAAACTGGGAGAAAGACTAATCACAACGACCTCTCTCCATCTTTGTATGTGTGGACAGGTGTTTTTGTCTGTGTCTCAATACTGTAACAAAATACTGAGGCTGGGTTCTTTATAAAGAAAATAGGTTTGCCTAACTCACCATTTTGGAGGCTGAAGGTGTACGGTGAGGCAGGGCCCCTTGATGTGACCTCTGATGAGAAACGCTGTCTGGGTCACCACATGGAAGATGCCAGAGGAAGCCATCCCATGGTGGGACCAGAAGCCAGAGAAAAGGAGAGGAGCCAGTCTCACTCTTTCATACCAACCCTCTCTCTGGACAACCAACAAGGTTCCCAGGAGAACTACATTAATTCCTCTCAAGGACAGCGCCCCCCCTCCCCCGCCACGATCTAATTACCTTGCACTAGGCTCTCCCCGCAACTGCCCACCCCTTCTTAATATCATCCCACTGGACATCAAGCTTCCAGCACATGAAGCCATGGAGTATACACTCTTCAAACCATTGCAGAGGGTAAAACGCATATAACCTACAGTTTTCCATTTTGAGCCCTTAAAAATATGTAACTGAGCAGTGTTGATATGTTCACATTGCACAACCATCACTACCATCCATTTCAGAATGTTTATATTACCCCCAGAGAACCCTACACCCATGAAACAGTAACCACCTTGGGCCTTGATTCTATTTCCTATCTCTGTGAATTTGACTATTCTAAGTAGCCCGTATATTTTCCTTTTTCGTGTGGCTCTTTCCATTTGGTATATATTTTTTCAAAGTCTGCACATCTGTAACATGTATTAGAATTTTCTCCCTTCTACAGCTAAATGTTCACTGCATACACACACACACATACACGTTTTGTTTATTCATTTGTGATGATCATTTGTGTGTGTGTGTGTGTGATGAGTAAACTCATAACTCATTGCCTGGGCAATGTCCCTATGCTTTTTTTTTTTTTAATGTTCTAACCTGCACGCTCTTTCTCCCTCTGTCTTTCTGTCTGACCCCCCCACCCTGTCACAGCTCTCTTCAATCGTGATCTTTAGATCTCAGCCACCTGAGTAGCTAAGATTACAGGTGTTAGCCACCAATGCCTGGCTCTTTTAGGTGCTTTTTACCTGTGGATTACTATGAATATTACGAGAACAAACATTGTATAAGAGTCTGAATCAATGCTTTCAGTTCTTTAGGCTCTATGGCTAAGAGCAGAATTGCTGGGTCACATAGTTATTCTATGTTTTGTTATTACTATTACATTGCCCATACTGAGTTTGAACTCAGGGCCTAACATTTGCTCAGCTTGCTTGCTTGGCTGCTGTCCTACTACTTGAGCCACACCTCCAACTCAGCTTTTTAGTTATTTAGAAATAAAGTCTCACAGATTTTTCTGCCTGGAATGGCTTTGAACCACCATCCACTGGACCTCAACCTGCTGAGTAGCTAGGATTATAGGCGTAAACCACCAGTATCTGGACTTAGGCTTAGGTTTTTTGTGTGTATGTGTGGGTTATGGGGCTTGAACTTGATCTGGGCATTGTCCCAGAGCTCTTCAGCTCAAGGCTACCACAGCCACACTTCCGGTTTTCTAGGGGTTAATTGGAGATAAGAGTCTCAGGCTTTTTAGTGCCCAGGTTGGCTTTGAACTGTGATCCTCAGATCTTAGCCTCCTGAGTAGCTAGGATTATAGGCGTGAGCCACTGTGCCCAGGTATGTTTAGATTTTTGAGAAACCCCAAAACTGTTTTCCAGATTGTTGTACCGTTTTACCACCATTCCCATCAATGGTCAAGGTTTGAATTTTGAATTTTGTTACATCCTAACCAACACTTTTTTTTTTTTTTTTTTTTTTTTGCCAGTCATGGGCTTGAGCACTGTCCTTGGACTTTCTCAAGGCTAGAGCTCTACCACTTTAGCCTCAGCTCCACTTCCGGCTTTTTTCTATGTATGTGGTACTGAGGAATTGAACCTGGGTCTTCGTGCATGCTAGGCAAGCACTCTACCACTAGGCCAAACTCCCGGCCCCTGTCTTCCGGCTTTTTTATGTATGTGGTACTAAGGAATGGAACCTGGGTTTTTGTGCATGCTAGGCAAGCACTCTACCACTAGGCCAAATTCCCAGCCCCGCACCAACACTTTTGGTTGACATAAATAGTTCTCACTGGTTTGGTTTGGTTTATGTTTGCTTGCTGTTCATTTTTTTTTTCAACAATGGATAGGCTAATGAAACAATGTGACACCTGCTGAGATCCTACTGCACGTCCCAAATCTTATGACATCCCCATCCTTCATGTGCAGAGGGCCATTTCTAGCTTTTCTTTGGAGCAATATCTACTTAAATCCTTTGACCATTTTTGAATTGAAGTGTTTGTCTTTGTGGTTGAGTTGAATGCGATTCATATATTCTAGATATCAATCCCTATCTGATATGTGATTCATGAACATGTTTTTACTTTCTTAATAGAGTCCTCTAATGAAATCCTTTTGCTTTGGGATAGTACTTTCCAGCTTACAAACCCATGTGTTAGCCAGGTGCTGGTGGCTCACACCTGTAATCTCAACTACTCAGAAGGCTGAGATCTGGCAGGAAAGTCTATGAGATTCTCCAGTAGAAAATGTTAAGTAGCGATGTGGCTTAAAGTGGTAGAGCATTAGCCCTTGAGCAAAAGAGCTTAGGGACAGTGTCCAGGCCCTGGGGCTTAAGCTTCAAAACTGATGTGTGTGTGTGTGTGTGTGTGTGTGTGTGTGTGTGTGTGTGCAAGAGAGAGAGAGAGAAGAGAGAGAGAGAGCCCTTTGAGTGGAGTGGAGAGGAGGCAGGGGAGGATGAAGGAGAAAAAGTTAATATTGGAACAGAGACAGGAGAATTGGAGATCTCATAGTGGAGTTGTTTAAGCAAGGTCATGAGCTTGATGAGATTTGGGAGGAAATATGGATGATTAGAGAAGAGAGATGTACAAAATAATCCTTTTAGAAAGAAAAATAAGCTTACCAGGAAACCTTTTACGATTACCAGGTTGGGCTGTGCTGCACAATCATTTGAGGTTTGTGGTGGTGAATTCAGAATGAAAATTACTTGAGCAATTTGTGTGTGTGTGTGTGTGTGTGTGTGTGTGTGTGTGTGTGTGTGTGTGTGTGTTTGCATTCACAATGTCTGGCATTCTCCATGTATAATCTAGCAGCTTGATTTTTGCCTCTTTCCAACAAGCTGTGTATACTGTTCCACAGAACCAGTGTTCCTTTCCAGTTTATTGAATTATTCCCCAGTGAGGATGTCAGGTCACTCCTAATTCTTTACCTTGGTAAAGGAAGCTTGCAGGAAGGATTTGTTACTTGTTGCCTCTTACACACCTGAGTGTTTCTCCTTGTACCAAGGGGTAGCTTTATTGAGCCATAAGGTAAGTGCATTTTAATTTTGTTAACAAAATCTGTTTCCAAAATGACTTTACCAATTTAGACTCCTAGCAAGAGAATATGAGAAACCTGTCCACATTTTCACCAGCCCTAGACTCAAGTATACTTTCTATTTTTCTTGTCTCGTACAGCACAAAGAGGTCTCTCATTATTCCAGTTTAGAGATGTTACATTTTTGCCAAGGTATATGGAAATTGGGTTTTCATATTCTTTGGCCTGTTTACTGGTGTATTCTTTTTATAATGACCTATAATTACTACTTTATATGTTTTGAATATTACTTATAGCATAATTATAAATTATAGTTACTGAAAATGTCTTAGTTGCTAGTTTCCAATTTTGTTTATGGTGCTTTTTGATGTAGGGAAATTTGTTGATATTTCTAATGATTTTTGTATTCTCTTATATCACATATTTGTATTACTGATTCATAAAAATGGTATCCTATATTTCTTCTTGGAAGTTTCTGTCTATTTTCTTTTGTTGCTGGTGTTTCTGGGTACACAAAAATAGGGCTTGAGGGCCAGGAGCATAGCCCAGGGTAGAATGCTCACCCAGCATGCGCAAAGCCCTAGGTTCCATTCCTCAGTACTACATACTCAGAAAAAGCCAGAAGTGGTGCTGTGGGTCAAGTGGCAGAGCACTAGCTTTGAGCAAAAAGTGTCCAAGGACGGTGCTCAGGCTCTGAGTTCAAGCCCAGAACTGGCAATAATAATAATAATAATAATAATAATAATAATAGGGCTTGAACTTAGGGTCTCAAGTTCTCATTTGGCTTTTTTTACTCAAGGCTGAAGCTCCACCTCTTGAACCACACCTCAACTTCCAGCTTTTGGGTGATTAATTGGAGATTTAAAACAATCTTACTTTCCTTCCCAGGCTGGCTTCAAACCAAGATCCTCAGATCTCAGCCTTCCAAGTACTATAGGGGTAAAGCATGACCCACCAATCCTGGGCAGGCTAAAAAAGTTTTTATTTTATTTTATTTTTTTTTATTTTTTTGCCAGTCCTGGGCTTGAGCTCAGGGCCTGAGCACTGTCCTTGGACTTTCTCAAGGCTAGAGCTCTACCACTTGAGCCTCAGCACCACTTCTGGCTTTTTTCTATGTATGTGGTACCGAGGAATCGAACCCGGGTCTTCGTGCATGCTAGGCAAGCACTTTAACCACTAGGCCAAACTCCCGGCCCTAAAAATGTTTTTAAATTAAGCTTATTTTGTCATGGAACTGGGGCTGGAACTCGGGCTTTGTGCTCTTATTCAATAGGATAGGCCAAATAAAACAACTGTGTTAATGTAATCAATCAAACCTTTTCTTTGCTTTATATCCATGTTCAGGCCACAAAAGTCTAAATTCCCTGGATACAGCAAGCAATTCAACCATTCCTGGTTTGCAGTTGACCAATTCATAAATCAGTCTGCAGTCTGCTCAAACCCGCATGTGTGTGAGTGTGTGTTGGTACTACTGTGGCTAGAACTCAGAGCCTCACACTCTCACGTGGCTTTTTCACACAAAGGTGGTGCTTTACCACTGAGCCATACTTCCTCAAACTCTTAAGTTTCATTAAACTTTTGAGATCTGACAGGAAAACTTCTGCTCTGCCTTTTCAAACAAGTTGCACATTTTAAATACATGTGTTAGTATATACATTCTTATTAAGATGCATTTATGTGTTCCTATTATCATTTTGTTGATCTTAATTACAAACCTGGTGGTTGAATTTCCTTGGATATATAAATAATACATAAATGTGTGTTTTGTTTTTTACATAGGGATTTGGTCCAGCTGGCCTTGAACTTGAAATCTTGCATCTGCCTCCTTCAAGAATGCTGGGATTACAGGCATATACCATCATATAGATATTTTTTAATGACTATCTTCCCAATATTGGAACTTCCCAATTTAGTACATATATGTGAGTCTTCTTTTATGTCTATTGTTGAGTTTTATGGTTTTTATTATGCCCCCTCAGATTTCTTTTTAATACTAACACTATGCTGTAAGTTTAATTGTGTTGTAAAGAATTGCTACATTAGCCAGGCACTGGTGACTCATGCATGTAATCCAAAGCAGAGATCTAAAGTAGAAGTGGTGATGTGGCTCAAGTGGCAGAGTGCTAGCCTTGAGCAAAAGAACTCAGAGACAGCACTCAGGCCAAGCTCAAACTCTAGGACCAGCAATCAATCAATAATTTTTTTTTTTGCCAATCCTGGGTTTGAGCTCAGGGTCTGAGCACTGTCCTTGGACTATTCTCAAGGCTAGAGCTCTACTACTTTGAGCTTCAGCATCACTTCCAGCTTTTTTTCTATGTATGTGGCACCAAGGAATTAAACCTGGGTCTTTGTGCATGCTAGGCAAGCACTCTACCACTAGGTCAAACTCCCAGCCCCAATCAATAATATTTAAAAATAAAAGAAGAGTAGCTACCTATATTTTCTACACATATTCTCAAATCAGTCACTGTTGTATTGGAACAAAGCCATTTTGCATGGATATTCCCAGATGACGTACTTCATGGGAACCTTCTGTAATCCTTCCTTCCTTCCTTCCTTCCTTCCTTCCTTCCTTCCTTCCTTCCTTCCTTCCTACCTTCCTTCCGTGGAGAGAGTGGAACTTAATGATCCATCTAGAGGAATAGAATGTGATGTTCACTGTCCTGGGAAAAGACCTCACTCGTGGGCCATGGATGCTTGTGTCTGGAAAGTGGTGTTGGTGATTCATACCAAGAAGGTTCGTGGGCCCAGGGTGTCTTCGGTCTGTCCCATGGCATTGTGTAGCCTCATTACTCATCCCCACAGAGTAGGGTGACACAGACACCATCTCGTGCTTAGTCACACACTGCTGTGCACCCTGGGAATTGTGGTTGTGCATCCTCTGGGCAGGCCTGAAAACCCTCTGGGGCAGAGTAGCTTCCTTTTTGCCTCCATGGAAATGCAACTGGGAGTGCCAAGCTCTGAGCTAGCTCTCCAGCACACCCCATTCCCATAGTGTGTGGGGGGGGAGGGAGAGGAAGAGGGAGAGGGAAAGAGAGAAAAAGATCCATGAACACCTGAGCCCCACACCCAGCTTGTGACCATTGCACACAGAAGGGCCATTCCTTCCTTCATTTCAGGGTGACATACACCCAGTGGGGAGGAGGTCACTGTGACTGCTCCACTCCATTCACCCCTACCCTGGGGTCCTCAAAGAGCCAGGCCTCACCCTCCATCAGCCTCTGACTGTTCTCATAGCTAACTCAGCTCCTTTGTTCCTCTGCCTTCCAGGGTGCCAGCTGCTCCGCTGTCCATCCTGGCTCTTGATGTGCCCAGAAGCCAGGCACCTGCCTTCAGAGCCCCACAGACAGAAGTTCTGGGGAGCCGAGAAACTCTTGACCTTCAGCCAGCATGGAATTCTGCTGATCCGCATTTCACCTAAAGCCCACTGCACATCCTTTTTTCCCCCCCAGACAGCCATGTGCCAAGGCTGGGGGTGTCTGCAAACCCAGAAAGGAGCCTGCCTCTGCCCACCTTGTTGAGCACTGGTTAGCTTTGCCAGATCCAGGGTGGGGGCTGTAAGTTTTGTACAGAAGGGGGCATTCCAGAAGGAGGTAAAGCCCTCACCTGGACCCTGCCCTGCCTGAGTGGTGGCAACTCCAGCACAGCAGGTGGGTAAGACAGTACATCATTGCCCATGCCCACTTCCTTTCTAACTAAAAAGCAGAGAGCGCACTCCGGTAGGCTGGTGGTTTCTTTATTTATTTTGGGGGAAGGGTGATATGTGTGGGGTGTATGGGGGCGGGGTGGGGGTAGGGGGCTGGTGCTGTCCCTGAGCTTTCTTGCTCAAGGTTGGCACTCTACCACTTTGAGCCACAGCTCTAGGTTGTTGGGTAGTTAGTTGGCAGTAAGAATCTCACAGACTTTACTGCACAGGCTGGGTTTGAACTGGGATCCTCAGATCTCAGCCTCCTGTGTAGCTAGAACTACAGGCATGAGCTACCAGCACCTGGGTCGTGATAAGTTCTTGTGTCCGGAGCTTGTATCTTAGGGGTTCTCTCTGTAAGGAAGTAGACAGCTTTGAGCAACAGTCATGACATGCAGCACAGGGTCATCTGGGGCCCAACTGGAAACTGTAATGCCAGGGACCTTCTTGAGATGAGAGTTGGGTAGGGAAGAGGCCTTGGGGTGTGCGAGTCAGGATCTCGAAGGTGTGGACTAGCCCAGTGGCTGTGCATTCCTCCGGCCCTGGTGCCTGGGTCTGACAGGCTGACTTCATGACCGGAGTTAACTTTTACAGCCACTTCTCCTGCAGCAAGTTAAATCGCATCTGTTTGGGCAGACACCCAGGCCCAGGGCCAGAGGCTGGAGTGGGCCAGCCCCAGGCTCTGGCGGGCAGGCCTTCCTGCTGTAAAGCTCAGTGTCTAATAGGAAATCCAGGCTGGCGTTCAGGGTGTGGGCAGCTGGGATTGTCTGTCTAAGACCTCAGACAACTCTGTCTTTTCTTCTGTGGCCTCTCCAAGTGGCTTCAGAATTCCAGGTCTGTGCAAACGAACCTCCTGTGAGAACGGGAGGGAGTGGCTAAGATCAGGTCCGAGCTAAGATCAGATTGTGGCTTGTACAGCCATCGAGGCAGGAAGGCGGGACCTCATCAGGCAGCTGGGATATCAAGGATGCCAGCGAAGAGGATAGCAGAGGCCTTGGTGGTGGGCAGGGGGCCAGCACGGAGGAGC
Source organism: Megascapheus bottae (assembly GCF_031878675.1). Taxonomy (NCBI): domain Eukaryota; kingdom Metazoa; phylum Chordata; class Mammalia; order Rodentia; family Geomyidae; genus Megascapheus; species Megascapheus bottae. The sequence goes on along the minus strand of NC_143515.1, from coordinate 71,754,297 downwards.
AGGGCCCTAGAGATGCTACCCTCATTTCCCCATGGCCACTTTTGGTAAGGCCACGTCACAGCCACCACACCCAGGTGGGCCATTCTGGCAACTGAGGCATTCAGATTCACAAACATTGCTGGATACTGAACTCTGTGAGACTGTTACAGTAAGAGGATGATCAAGTAAACAAGAAGTAATCCATTCCCTAGAGGAGCTCCTCCAGAAGGACAAAAAAAAAAATAGTGCAGTTGTCTACCTGCCATCCACCCGGCCCAGCCTCGACTCACCGCTCCCAGGCTCTCCTCTCCCCTCCACTACTCCTGAGACACTCACCAAACACCAAGGACTGCCTTCCCAACCTCAACCCCCCCACAGGGGCTGACCTGTTTGGGGGGCATACCCCCTTCAAGGAGGGCTGGCCAAGAATGACAAGCCCCTCTCATCTTCAGAAGGCTCCTTGACCACTTAAACACAAGTCCCACTGAACAGTGAGTTACTCTGTCTCACGATGAAATCACTCCATTTTTTTCCTTTGTGCCAATGTACACACTTGAACTCAGAACCTGGATACTGTCCTTTGGCATTTTCACTCAAGACTGGCATTTTAGCCACATGAGCCACAACTCTACTTCTGGTATTTTGATGTATAATTGGAAATGAATTCTTTTTTTTTTCTTTTTTTTTTTTTTTTTTTTTTTGCCAGTCCTGGGCGTGAGCTCAGGGCCTGAGCACTGTCCTTGGACTTTCTCAAGGCTAGAGCTCTACCACTTGAGCCTCAGCACCACTTCCGGCTTTTTTCTATGTATGTGGTACCGAGGAATCGAACCCGGGTCTTCATGCATGCTAGGCAAGCACTTTAACCACTAGGCCAAACTCCCGGCCTGGAAATGAATTCTTGTGGACTTTCCTGCCCCAGCTGGCATCAAACTAGGACCCTCAGGTCTCAGCTTCCTGAGTAGCTAGAAGCACAGGCATAAGCCACTGGCGCCCAACCGGTTTCTCAATTTTGAGGTGGCATGTATTTATTTGAAGGCAGTTAGGGTGCTTAGTTTTGGCTAATGCTGCCTTCAAAAACATCCCTAGGGGCCAGTGGTAGAGTGCTTGCCTAGCATGCACAAAGCCCAGGGTTTGATTCCTTGGTACCACATACACAGAAAAAGACAGAAGTGGTGCTGTGGCTCACGTGGCAGAGCACTAGCCTTGAGAAAGCCCAAGGACAGTGCCCAGGCCCTGAGTTCGAGCTCCATAACTGGCAAAATAAATAAATAAATAAATCCCTAAGCCAGGTGTTAGTGTCTCATACCTGTAATACTAGTTACTCAGGAGGCTGAGGTCTGAGGATCTCAGTTTGAAGCCAACCCAGGCAGATAAATCTGAGAGACTCTTACCTGCAACTTTAGAACATCAGCCTCGACAGAAAAAGCTAAGTAACAGCAGAAGGCTCATTTAGCTGATGAAGATGCAAAATGGACAGGGTTGGGTGGAGTCAGCTTATCTCTCTCAGCTGGTGAAAGTCAAGCTAGACTACAGAGTACACACACACACACACAGACACACAGACACACACACACACACACTCACACACTACCCTTATCAGGGAGGGTATGTTCCAAGTCCCCTATGGGTGTTTAAAACCACCAGTAATGCTAAACTCTATATTATACATACTATGCTTTAATATGTATATATATCTATATAAACAGTCTATGATAAAGCTTAAGTTATATATTAGGCACAGTAAGAGACTGGCAACAGTAAGGCAGTAGATTACCTTTAATAATATAGATTGTAAAAAAAAAAGTGTGTTATTTAGCAGGTAAAATAAGGGTTTCCCCCCTTTTTTTAATGTCTGTATTGGGACTTGAACTCAGAACCTGATTGTTGTCCCTTTACATTTATCACTCAAGGCTGGCACTCTTAAGCCATGCCTTTGCTTCCAGCTTTCTGCAGAAAATGTTCTCTGCTTTATCTTCCCTGGCTGATTTCAAACTGAAATCCTCAGATCTCTGCCTCCTGAGTAGCTTAGATTACAGGCATGAAGCACCAGCACCCGGCAAGAAGTTTTAATAAAAGAGTGTGCAGAAGGCAGTGATGTTGGAAAGTCTGAGAGAGTCAAACCCCATGTTCAGCTGGCAAGGTGAAGATCTGAGCTTGGCCTCAAAGGACTAGAGCAGTGACGTGCACTCGGAGACAAGAGGGAAGGCACGGCAGCAGTGGGCCTTGTCCACACATTTCCAGCAGACACAGCAAAGCATCCTCTTCCAGGGTGAACACGGTCGTCTACTCCCTACACAGCTGTGCAAGGGGAACAGGTGACTTCGAGGGCTGAGCGGAGTTGGGAGAGACGGAGGAGAATGAGGAAAGGCAGCGTTGATCAAGATGCACTGTGCTCATAAACTGACATACTGCGTGGAAACCCCTTTGTACAACTACTGGAAGATAATAGGTTAAAAGTTTTTCACAAAACAGAAAAAGATAATGTTTCTTTCCAGTGCAGCCACTGGAAGACTCTAGGAATGCCACTGGAATACTATACACTGGAATACTCTAGGAATGCCACTGTAGTAATACTATGAGTGGGAGGGCCATTTTGGAGGGGCTCCCTTGGTGTTACTGCCAGACCTGTAGGCTGCTACAAACTAATGGTTTGTGGTTGGGTTCCAATGCTGGGACTCCTCTGAAAGCAAGAGTTTGTCCCCAGGGCCTGGAGGTGATTTCCCAGGGAGCACATTGGGGAGCCACTCTGAGGCAAGGAGTAGCCCCATGACAGGCATTCAGAATATGGGCTATATGGGCTGCAGGAGCTCTGAAAACTCACGGGAGTAGAGGCAGCCCCTCATGCATACCTTGCTCTTGAATTATTTGTGCTCCTGGGCTGCTTCTCCCTTAGAGCTGGGGAGCACCCAGGAGTCTCAGCCAAGCAATGCTTCTGAGAAGAGCCAGAAGAAAGCTTGCCAATCCAGGATACATGATCTCTGCTACCAAATAACCTCCTCCACACAGCATGGCCCAAAGATTGCTCTGCTCACATCTGCTTTCCAAATCTCATTATCTATTTGACAGAACTAACCTCATCCCCAGAACTCTAGCTGCAAGGGAGTCTGTAAGTGTGGTTGCCATCTCTTTAGTAGACATGAAGGTACATTGGAGGAGGTAGAAATGAATGCTGATAGTAGGCCAAAACTAAATGATCCCCCCCCTTTTTCCATTAATGAGTAAAAGTAAGACAACCAAGATACATTAGAACTACACTCATCAATGGCACCAGTGACTTTTTGTTGAATGAAAGACTTCAAGTATATGAACATTTTTTTCTCTCCATTTTTTGGTATTATTTGGTAATGCAATAATTACAGACACAACACACTTTAAGTTTTGTCTGCATTATTTATATTTTCTCCATTGCTTTCATACGTACATCTAGATAGTCAACAAAACGAAAAGCAAGCCATGGTATGTTTGCCAATTTCCATAACGTAAGTATTTCCACTGTAGCTAATTTCAGGTTATTAATGTGGTGTCAATGAGCTCAGAGATGAGGACTGACCACTATTTAATATTTCCGTCTATCAGTCAGGACGCTTGGCCAGCATTCATAGGGCCCCACGGTTTGACTCCCATCCCTCCCCAGACCCCTCCCTCACAGAGTCTATTTCTAGACTTTGTAGATGTAAATAACCTCAGAAATACAGAGGATAGTAAAATATTTAAGGAGTGATAAATTTGGAGTTCTTAACTACCTTTGCTTTTAATGTAACTTATTTAGCTGTAATTTAGTTGTTAGTAATAGTGTATTTATAAGCTGACTCACAAAATCCCTGAAAATTCAACTGATTCTCACCAGTGTATAGAACCAGCTCCAGGGCCTCTGACACCATAGACCCTGCTCTCAGCCCCCACCCAGCAACACCAAGGCACCAGATCACCATCAGCTATAAACAGTGGAATTGAGACTTTGAAACTAGGCTGACTCCAGACCAAGTTCTTGGCCACTATCATTTGATGTTTCTCTTGCTCCTTTGGTGGAATGAGGACATGTAAGGAAGAAGACTCAGATGCTACCCTGCCCAGTGTCCCAGCCTCTAGACAGTCAATAAGCCTTGGGTACAGTCAAGCATTGTTTCCTCATTGGAGACAGACCTGCCTACAGCCACCCACAAAGTCTAGGACTGTGTTCAGACTAGACCCTAGGTCTCCTCCATCATCTGCAGGCCAAGACATGTCCACAACCCCACTGACCTGTGAACAGTGGGCAACAGGAGCCACTACAGCAGACAGGTATGAACTGGGAGATGTCCCATAAGGTACATGGGTTCAAGACACCAAACCTGAGGCCTGCTGTTTCTCAGGCCTAGGTGGAACCTTCTCTTCTGGGTACCATAGTTATAGACAGGAAAGAACAGCCAGGCATAAGGAGACTGCTGCTTAGGGGCCCACTGCCCCACACAGTTGCTGCTAGACACACTTCATGACTCACTCATGTGAAGAAAAATGTAAAACTTAGTTCTTTCATTGGACTAGCTTCAACTTCCAGTGCTCCACGGCCATCCTTTCATGGAAGAAAGTCAGATAAAATGAAAGACAATGCCTGGACTGGCAGGAATGAAACCAGATGGTTGTTAATGGGAGCACGGCTTGAAGGCCTAACTTACCTGGGCCCTGCCCATTCTTGGGCCTAGCCGCCTCCACCTTCCAGCCCCAGTCCAGCAGGCTCTCTTTTCCCGTTTCTCTCCTGCTGCATGACCGGAGGTCTGCTGCTTCCTTCACCGCCCAGGGGTGGAGAATGAGGCTTGTAGGGACCTGCCAGGAGCTGACCAGGAGCCAGCAATCGTGAGAGCAGCAGAGCCTCCTTTAGGCTGCCAGTGAGTGTGGCCCAGCCTGGGTGGGGCCTGAGAAGCAGCCCACCACTCCTCACATGCATCCCAAAGACGGTCTTCTGAAGACAGCTTTGGGACAGAAACCTAACATTCAGGAAAAAGGGGCACTGGGGGAGCGGCCCTGGGGGGCTGGAAATGGTTCTTGATGTCTTTTGGAAGCCATAATGAGTGGCCCAGGGAGGGGCAGGCGTTGCCTGTCTATCTCCTTGTACCTTTGATGCGCCCTGGACTCTTTCATGTCTGAGATGTCCTTGCCAGCCCATGTGTTGTTTGCTCTGGGTTTTCCTTTTATTTATTTATTTTTTTAAAATCATCTCGTTAAATGGGTTCTGTATAAGACATTTGGAGCCTGGCAAAAAAGCAATGGGTTATAGTTTAAGTGGGGAAGAGGGAGCTGAAGCATAGCACTGGTTCATCCACCCCACTTCCAGGCGCAGCTCCTCAAACATTCAAACTGCTGAGACTCTTTATAGAACTCATGTCCCTCTTGTGGATAAACATAAAGTCCTTATGTGACCTTCAATGGAATCCATGTAGATGTTTCATAGAATCCTTTCAGAAGCCTCAGAAAGCTCCAGAGAATTCATCACATTGGTTTATAAACTTATCACTGCTGCTTCTCAACTTGTGTACATATACTTGTACATGAGCAGACACACACACACACACATACACACACACACACTCCAGTGGAAGTTGCAAATCATCTTGAACTTGGGTTCCTCTCTTGAGCCACACCCACTACAGGTCTTTTTGCTTTATTTATTTTTCTAATTCCCATCTTCCTATTTATACTTCCTGGATATTGGGGTGGTAGGTGGCTGCCACCAAACCCAGCTTTTATTGGTTGAAATGGGATCCTGAAAAGGTTGTGCCCAGGCTGCCCTCTCAAGCCTAGACACCCCAGATCTCAGCCTCCTGAGTAGCAAGGATTACAGGCGTGAGCCACCACAACCAACCAATACAGGAGCTGTTGCGTGTGCCAAGCCTGGGCTTGAGCTCAGGGCCTGGATGCTGTCCTTGAGTTTTATATGTGTTCAAGGCTAATGCCCTACCACTTGAACCACAGCTCCACCTTCAGCATTTTAGTTTTTAAAATTTTATCTTTAAAATGTTCTACTCAGGGTTTTCAATTCAACGTGCCAGTTTATGAGTACAATGAATTTTGATCAGTGTCATTCCTTTCATCATTCTCTGCAGCCTTACCCACCGCTCAGACTGGACTTAAAATGTCAGTCCACATAAGCAGGAGAGGAGACCCCGAGTTTAGCTCAGAAGGTAAAATGACACTTTTGTATGTAGTCCCTATTAGAAGCAGGTGTGGTGAAATCTGTTCTACAGTTGGCTTTCACGATAACATCCTTCTTTATAGCAAGGACATGGGCCAGAAGATTCAAATCCCACCCTATCGTTAGGGATAACCATCCATAGACTAAGTTTACTGAGATCAAGAAAATAAAAGGAGCCAAGAGCCAGTGGCTCACACCACTAATTCTAGCTCCTTGGGAGGCTGAGATCTGAAGTTCATGGTTCAAAGCCAGCCTGGTCATGAAAGTCTATGAGATTCTTATCTCCAATGAACTACTCAAGTGGTGCTATGGTTCAAGTGGTAGAGTGTTAGTCTTGAGCAAACAAGCTCAGGGACAGTGCCCAGGCCCAGAGTTCAAGTCCCAGGACTAGAAAAATGCGAGGGGGGGGCAGGGAAGGATGAAATGAAGTTGGATACTGGTGTTTCCTGCCTGTAATCCTAGCTACTCAGGAGGCTGAGATCTGAGGCTTGTGGCTCAAAGCCAGCCCAAGCAAGGAAGTTCTTGAGACTCTTATCTCCAATTAACACCAGAAAACCATAAGTGGAGCTGTGGCTCAAAGTGGTAGAGGGCCAGCCTTGAGCAACAAGCTAGTGGGCAGCTCTCAGGCCTTGAGTTCAAACCCCATGACTGAACCCCCAAAAATAGATAAGATGACATTTTTCAAGCATTGTACTCATTACTTGACTTATGGAACTAGAACCCCTTTATACATACAACTTCTTAATAACAACAATTCAAAACTTATAAAGATAATAGTGAGTATCTCTGTGTGTGTGCGCGCGCGCCAGTCTGTTCTGTCTAGGACAAACTGACAAAAAGATCAGATCTTTCCATTTTCTTTATAGTCCACATACCTCCTTCATTCTTCCAGGCACTGTTACCACTGACAACCAAATGGGCTGAAATCTGAAAGGTAATGTTGTTCTAGCCAGTGGAGGGTAGATCAGAGAGAAGACAGTGATTCTTCCACTTTCTTCAAGATCTTTCCAGAAACTTCTACATACCTCCCTGGGACCAACGCCATGGATCACACATACTGCCTCTTCCTGCTTCACTGAGCCTCACCTACGACTCCTGGCACGGCCAGCAAGAATCTCTGTGTCTGAGGCCGCTAAGGTATGTTGTCCAACATGTGGCTGATCAGGGCTAGACTTTGCCCTGATGGCCAGCTTTCCTTAGACCACACCCAGCTGTGTCTCTAGCCCCCAGCAGGAATGGGTGCCTGCCATCCTGGAAAGCTGGCATGCCTGATAGTTGGCATCATAGCGCTGAGCTCCCTGCTCACAGCTCAGCATCTGTGGACTAGAGAACAGTCCGTGAATGGTGAGGGTAGCTGGACAAGTTTGCAAAGAAGACTCCAACTATTCATTTTCATTTTGTCAGATGCAGATACATACATATGCACACAGAGGGATGCACAGGTATACATGCAAGTATTGCGCGCGCACACACACACACACACACACACACACACACACACACGGATCCCCAAGACGTCAAGATCCTTTCTCTCCCAAGGTCCTGGATTCCGCCTCTCACATGGATTTGTTTCCTAGCTGCCAATTCTCTGGTATGCCAGCGTCCAGGGGACCCCATCAATGTTTCCCTAAGAGTCTACAAATGTCCTCAAGACCACCAGCACTCTGCAGGATTCCTGGAACTCTCCTCCAAGCCATGCATTTAGAATAAGCCACTTTCATCATCAAGCTTCCAGGCGGTCTTCTCAACCAATCTCAAAGAATTGCGAGATTGGAAGCAATGAGAGAAATTGAAGAGGTATGAAGAAACAAGAGACAAGGGGAAGGGGGATGGCCAGTCACTTCTTGCCAGTATAACTCCCTGAGCAGAGCTGAGGTGGGCCACTTTATGCCATAGGAGATTTGGCTAGATGAAAAAAATACTTAGGATCTAAAAGGAAAAATGATGGGGACCTAAGAGAAGTTTATCAAAGAAGCAAAAAGAACAAGATTCTCTGAGAAGAAAGGAGCTGGGTAACTACTGATAGCTTCACCCATCTCTCCTTATTTACTTTGTCACTTCCCCCCAGCCAGAGACCCCCTTGGTGGGTGGATCCCAAGCCACCCACCAAGCTTAGGCTTCTCTAAATCCCCTCCATAGAGCTTCTGAAGGAACAAGACTCCTGCTGTGAGACAGGAGTTCCATGTCAAGGTTCTTTTGGTGGGGGGGGGGGGAGGTCATGGGGCAGTTCCACTTCCAGGGTTTAGGTGCTTAATTGGAGATAAGAGTCTCATGGACTGGCTGGGAGTTTGGCCTAGTGGTAGAGTGCTTGCCTAGCATGCACGAAGACCCGGGTTCAATTCCTTGGTACCACATACTTAGAAAAAGCCAGAAGTGGTGCTGAGGCTCAAGTGGTAAAGTTCTAGCCTTGAGAAAAATCCAAGGACAGTGCTCAGGCCCTGAGCTCAAGCCCAGGACTGGCAAAAAATAAATAAATAAATAAAATAAAAAAGTCTCATGGACTTTCCTACCGGGGCAGGCTTTTGAACTGTGATCCTCAGATCTCAGCCACCTGATTAGCTAGGATTACAGGGGTGAGCCACTAGAACCTGGCTTGCCAACATTCTTAATCATAGTTTCCAGCACCAAAACATGTCACTATCCTAGCTAGCAGCAGCATCATGGGGAAAATTGAAGTGGCAGGAGAAGAAAATTCTGGGTCTCCCATAACCCCTGTAAGCTCCCCATCCATCCAACCACTGCCCTTCCACACCAGGCCAAATTAGCAAATACTGCACAAGGAACCCCTACGGGTTCTGCCTATCAAGGGGTCCTGGAGACAACAGTGGCACTGCCAGCAGGCTCTTCCTGTCCCTCATTGGCTGGGGGCTGTCCAGGCCCCGCAGTTGGGTGGGTCTTTGTCAGTTCCCGGTTTTCTCCCAGCAGAAAGGCTGGCCCTCCGCCCCCATGTGAGCTGGGAGAACTGTCAGTGAGTTCGGGCAAAATGTAATTGCTTGACAAGTTCAGATTTGCATCTTTGATCTTCAAACGTGGCGAGGCTGGGCAGTGGAGAGAACAGGAGATTGAATCGCAGATTGGGCCAGAGCTTCAGACCCTCCTTTGTCCCTAAGACCTCAGGACTCTGGGTTGGAGCTGGAGTGCATTTCTCCCGCACGCCCTCCCAGACTGAGTGTCCTCATCTGGGAATTGGGGAGAGTTGTACCCAGCTTGCAGGGGGGCCATATGCAGGGTGCTTAGACAATGTGTACAGGCAGCCCCCCAGCCCCCCACATCCTGGTGATTAGCTGAGCACAGTGATGAATGTTTTAGTCTTGGCTCTAGGCACTGGGGTTTCTGGTTATTGGTACAGTAAGCACTTTATGTTTATCCTAATCCTCACAATAGTCCTAGAAGATTGTCAGCATCATCATCAACACCTTTACAGCACAGGCACAGAGAGGTTAGGAAAGCTGGCCAAGACCACACAGCCAGTAAGCAGCAGGAACATGATTTGAAACAAGGCATCTACGCACTAGTGCCCTCCCTCCTAGCTATGCCACTGAATGGAGTTTATTCTCATGAAGACTTACAAACGGATTGTGTGTGTCCACGCGCGAAGAGTACATGTACTGGAATTTAAACTCAGAACAGGGGGACAGTCCAGGAGCTTTTTTGCTCAAGGCTAGTGCTCTGCCACTTGAGCCACAGTGCCACTTCAAGGCTTTTCCGGAGTGGCTTGCTGGAGAAGAGTCTCATGGACTTTCTTTTTTTTTTTTTTTTTTGCCAGTCCTGGGCTTGAGCTCAGGGCCTGAGCACTGTCCTTGGACTTTCTCAAGGCTAGAGCTCTACCACTTGAGCCTCAGCACCATTTCCGGCTTTTTTCTATGTATGTGGTACCGAGGAATCAAACCTGGGTTTTTGTGCATGCTAGGCAAGCACTCTACCACTAGGCCAAACTCCCGGCCTCATGGACTTTCCTACCCAGGCTGGCTTTGATTCTCAGATCTCAGCCTCTTGAGTAGCTAGGATTTCAGCCATGGACAACCAATGGCTTGCTTTTGAATGTAATCAAGATTACTGACTGAGATCCCGGGGAGCTGGTCTAGGGCCACTCAAGGATGCTGTCTGTGGGGCACAGTTCAGCCAACGCAGGCCTGCCGGGAGAGCTTTGCTGAGACCTGGCAGAGGCAGCCCTGCCCTGTCACGTCTTCCTCCACATCCGCACTCCTGCCAGGGTATTTGAACAATGATTATCCAGCCGCGGGCAGGCTGCTGCAGGCCAGAGCGGGCGAGGGTGAGCTCACTCTTTGCGTAATGGCAGCCGCGCCCGCCTGCCTGGCTGGAGGGACCTAGCACAGGAAGCCAGGCCCGCTTCAGAAACTTGGGACTTGGCCCTAGGAAGGGATAAAGGCCAACCTGGCTAGGTAGGACAATCACGTTCAGTGCCATCTCCCTAATCCTTGCCCGCGCTGAGTTCAGTCTCTCTCGCCAGGCTTCCACGGCTGTGGCGGGCTAGCCTGGCTGGAGATGTCCCTCAGGAGACAGCGTTACCTGAGCTGGGCCCACACAGAATACCAGCACCCAGACTGGAGAGGGCCCACCCATCCCTGTTTCAGTTCAAAGCCAGCCCAGGTAGGAAAGTCCATGAGACTCTTATTTCTAATTAGCCAGTAAAAAGCAGAAGCGAACTGTGGCTCAAATGGTAGAGTGCCAGTCTTGAGTGGACAAGGAATAGTATCCAGGGCTCTGAATCCAAGCCCCAGGACACACACACACACACACACACACACACACACACACACACACACACAGTGACAGAGGCATGCTGGATCCCTCAGGAAAGCTCAAGAAGACTCTGTATCCAGAAGAGCCATCCATTCAGTAAGCTAGAGTAGGTGACAATGACATTGCTGAAGCCCAACCATTGGCATTGTAGGATGGACAGAATGGACTCTACCTGAGAAGCATTTGGTTGAAATCTTATTTAAGTTTGCTTATCTGTACAGGTTACTGGAGCTTGAAATGAGCGCCTAGGCACTGTCCTTTAGCTTTTCTTCTAAGGCTGGTGTTCCACCATTCACACTATGGCTCCACTGCCAGCTTCTGGCTGATTACTTGGAGATAAGAGTCTCAAGGGCATTCTTGGGCTGGCTTTGAACATAGATCTTCAGGTCTCAGCCTCCTGAATAACTAGGACTATAGGCATGAGCCATCCACACCCTGCCAAGTCTTCTATAGAGCTGCTCACCCCTGATGGCACTGGAGAAGCTGGGGACCAACATAGGCTTTCTTCCTGGGTAGGTCTGGGTGATTGGGTAAGATCCCATGTTGAGGCTGGGTGTTTCCTCCTGAGACCTCTCCAGACCTTCTCATCGTTCATAATTGTGCTACTTTCTGATTAGTTTGAATTTCCCAAAACCAACACTTGAAAGGCTATTTCGCAATGAAGCCACTGTTTAGTTTGCCTTCTCCAAAGAAATTAAACACACTTGCTTTCACCTCTTCACCGGTCCAACCACAGTGCTGTGTTAACCTCTTCTGGGATGAGCTTCCAAGCCTGGGCTTCCAAGCTCTTTCTCACCCACAGTCAGCCCTCAGCAGCTAATCTGATTCACACCATGTGTCTCATCTTTTGCGAACAAGAATTACCATGTCTCCTCCTCCTGATAGGTTAGCCTGCCACCAAACCCCCAACCCACCCCCTCGAGTTCCAGTCAACAGAGGGTAGCATTCATGAATGTCTGATTAAGCCTGATTCAGCCACATTGCTTTACAGGCAACCCAGTGGGTTAACAGCTAATGCCTCTGGGGACCCGTGATAACCAATTAATTGGTCGATCCAAGGCTCATGCCTCTGATAGGGACAGCTGGGTGGGCTCCAACTTTGGTAGACCAAAACAGAGCCAGGCCTAAGAAACAGGCTCCTGACCTGCCCTGATTCACCAGGTGACCCAGATCGTGAAAGGCTCAGGAAGGCCTTTCCTCCCAGAGAGCCTCCTGCCTGGACCATGCCCGGTGGGCGCAGTAGTCAGCTGGACACTGGGATCCAGGGCCCTGCACCATCCAGAGGGTGCAGTTTGATGATACTACACAGGACGTCAGGACATCTGTACATTGCCAAAGTATTTTCTACTCTGCCCCCATGCTGGAAACACATGCAGGGCCTTCTCACTGCAGAGTCCCCGTTAACAGGGTTGGGGTGATGGATGAGTTGTCTGGACTCCACGGGTCGAGGAAGTACTGAGCTGGGGGCAGAGACTCCATAGCCTCAGTAGGTAGAGCTCCTGTCTTACAAGAAGACATGGATACCGCAGGACAGACCGCACGGTGTGACTAAGTCTTGGCAAGAGAACTAACCAGCCTGATGGCAGGCTCCCCACCTAACCTCTCTGTTCCGGTTCATACAGGAGGGTGATGCGAGAGGGCTTTATTGGCCTCCATCAGCTCTTCTCAAGGAAGCTTCTGACACACTACCCAGCCCTAAGCAGGAACTGTAGCCTGGTCTAGAGACTGGGCTCCCCACTGGGAAGCAGATGGAGGAGGTGTGTCAGACCCCTCATGGGAAAATCTGCTTCCTGCTGGAAGTCCCCTGCTCAGTTCCCCAGGGTTACCACTCAGCTTTTCTGGGGGCAGCTCCCAAGAGCCTGGGGGGGGGGAGAGGGGGAGGAGGGGAAAGGCAGAGTGGAGGGGGGGAGTTGGTGGTGTTACTGTCCAACACATAGAGGACCCACCCCATACTACCTGGGGTTCCAGGGCAGGGCAAGAGACTCTGGAAGTGGGTGGGAGAGTCAGAGTGCACCTGAGAGGAATGGAACAGACATGAGGACAGCAGGCCCCGCTGCCTTCTCTCTGGGTCCTGTCCTCCTGTGTCCCTGGCATCTCCCACTGTTGCTGGCACCTCTGCCTCACTCCTACTCATGTCTGCAGAGAAGCTGAGGGCCAGAGCGGAGTGAGGGAGAGGAAAGGCCCAATGGCATCACTCGCATCCTCCAGGAATGCATCTGACCCCGTGCCCCTGTGTGGGAAAAGCAGAGGGGATGCCATGTGACCATCCGTCCCTGGGCCCCTGCAGGATGCTTCCTTTCGGAAGGAGGGGGCAGCAGATGAGCGGTAAGACTCTCCTGTTCAGGACCAGGGAAGCATCTAGAAGGCCAAGATAGCTCTCTCTTCAAAGGGAAAGGCACTGGTTGGTGGGGACACAAGGGCTGTGCCACCCCAGCAGAGTGACTAACCCCCCCAGCAAGTCACCCTGCAATGTGGGGAGGAATGGTGGGAAGGAAGGCCTCTGGGAATCCGGGCTCTGCTGGACTTTCCCAGCAACAATCCCTGACTCACAGAAGCCCTTGTCATCACTCCCACAAGTCCACCAGGCTGCTCCCTAGGGGATATGCTGTGGCTGCAGGGAGACCCTTGACAGCTGGCATCTGCCAGCACCACCTAGAAAATCCACACCTGGCCCCACCTCCCACTACCCACATGCCAACCATGGCTTCCTAACCTTTCCATTCTATACTCGTTTTTATTGAGTGCCACCACTGAGGCTTGAACTCAGAGCCTGGGCACTCTGTCACTTGGGCCACACCTCCATTTTTGTTATTGTTGTTTTGGTTTTGTTTTGCCAGTCCTGGGGTTTGAACTCAGGGTCTGGGTACTGTAGCTGAGCTCTTATGCTCAAGGCTAACACTCTACCACTTTGAGGCACAGCTCCACTTTGTTTTCTGGTGATTAATTGGAGATAAAAGTCTCCTGGGCTTTCCTGCTCAGGCTGTCTTTGAACTATGATCCTCAGATTGCACCCTCCTGAGTATGAGCCACCAGGGGTCTGCTCAGCTCTGCAATCTTTTCCTATCCCCACCTCCAGCCATTGGTCAAGAGCCCCTCCCTACCATCCACAATCCTCTCCCTGGACTGTCTGACTTCTACTCACAGTTGCTGCATTCCTTTGGGCTGCCTTCCACCTTCCTGGCAAGGTGGTGAGATCTCTGGGGCCAAGGGGTCCACTACAGGGGAGAGCCGGGGAGGACATGCAGTGGGCGACATGCAAGGGCTCAGTGATCCTCCGCCCAGCCCTTCTTCCATGGCTGCTGCCTCCAGGAGCTGCAGAATCTACGCCCAAGGACTCAGCTTTGGAAGCTATCAGGGAACTTCCTCAAGTCCAGAGAAGGCCTGGGACCTGGTGCTAACAACCCACCCAGAGATCAAAGATGTCTCTGATGTCTGCCACTCCTAGCTTGAGAGCCAATAATTAGGGGCAAAAGGGGGTGGTACAGCCACTGATGGCCAGAGATGTGGGGGGAGGGGCTTCCCGGCTGCTGCCTCCCTGAGGAAAGGCCATCAGTCACAGACTGGACTTCTTGCGGTGGAGTCTGCTGTGGACAGCTTTCTAGAGAGCTGCTTTGTAAAGGAAGGGGTACTGGGCTGGGAGCAGAGGCCTGGAGAAATTGCCCCACCTCTTCTCTGAACCTCAATTTTCAGGGGTCTCACATCTTTGTGTCCCATCCCCCAAATTCTACATCCTCAGAGGAATCCAACAGAGCCAGCCACGTGCAAAAGAATTAGCATCAGGGGGCCGGGAGTTTGGCCTAGTGGTTAAAGTGCTTGCCTAGCATGCACGAAGACCCAGGTTCGATTCCTTGGTACCACATACATAGAAAAAAAAATAAGCCAGAAGTGGTGCTGAGGCTCAAGTGGTAGAGCTCTAGCCTTGAGAAAGTCCAAGGACAGTGCTCAGGCCCTGAGCTCAAGCCCAGGACTGGCAAAAAAAAAAAAAAAAAAAAAAGAAGTCTGAGATCTGAAGACTGTGATTCAAAGCCAGCCTGGGCAGGAAAGTCTGTAAGAGTCTTATCATCAATTAACAGGCAAAAATTGGGAAGCAGATCTATGGCTCAAGTGGTAGAGAGCTAGCTTTGACCAAAGAAAACTAAGGGACAGGGTCTAGGCTGTAAGTCCAAACCCCAATACTGTGTACCCTGGAGATGAAGCTCTCAAGTGCAGTCCTGGGTTCAAATTTGAAATTGGGAGGGGGGGGTGCATGTGGAGGTGTGGCTCAGGTCATAGAGAACCAGCCTCAGATACCAAGTTTGAGTCCTGGTCTTGCACAAAAAAAAAGGTAAACAATCAATCCTCACTCTGCCTCTGTTGACACATTATTCTGCAGATGAGGAGACCTGAGGCCTAGGAGAGAAGGGAAACAGCCAGGCTTGGGGCTAGGCCTGGGCCTGCTGGCTGATAGCTAGCTCTGTGCTCTTCCCAGAGGACTTGCTGTGGAGGCTCAGAGGGATCAAGAGAGTGTGTGCCTTTTAAGGGCTGCCCTTCACGTGGCTGTGTGCACTCAACAGCCCAGTTAGTGAGGCCATTTCTTCTGCCTAGTATGACCTGTGGATGCACTACAGAAGCCATGTGTCTTGGGGGGCGGGAGGGAGGGGGTGCAGGTTGGGACCACATGGACCCAAAGGGAAGCCCTGGGAAGACGGGCTGGGCTGCCTCCTGGGTGGTGGCTGGGGCTGCAGCTGCTCCCCGGCCTTTCATCTCCAGATGCCCGGGCTTCCATCCTCACATGGCGCCCAGAAGGCCTGTAGGGGCTTCCCCGGCTGGGAGCGGCCAGTGGCAGCGTTGACAGCAGGGGGTCCCCCTTTCCCAGTGCCCCTCTCCACCCTCAAAGTCCCTTGCATCCTTTTAAGGGGTGTTTATTAACTGGGAAGGGGGTTGAGAGGATGGGGTGGGAGGGAGAGAAGGGCAGACAGCATGTGGGAGCAGTGGCTGGGTTTGTTCTGCCTCCACTGGAGGACAGGCTCAGGCTACAGTGGGGTGCATCTGTGCAGACCAGAGGGCTGCTGTCCTGGACCAGAGAGCTGCTGTTGGGAAGCCTGTCCCAACCAAGGCCATGTGCAAGGTCAGTCTGTCCAGAGGGGGCGCTGTTTCTAATTGTGCAAAGAGTGTGCCCCCATCCCCTAAAAGTGACTAGGGGCCACATGGACAGTGGCACACAATAACAGATGGGAACTCGGGTCATAAGCTGCCAGTCCCTAAGTGTCACAGCAACCCCTCTCCAAGAACCCTGCCTGGGTGGGACTGCTGCCATTTCCAGCCAGGAACCTGAGCCCACATCTGCGTCTGGACCAGTCCTGAACCACCTTGAAAAGACAACGAGAAGCACTTCCCAGGGGGCGTGCCCTCCTACCACTGCAAGGCCTGCCCTGCAGGCATCTCCCTTCAGAGAAGGGGGCAGAAGGCCTGGAACCCAGTTTTTCCCAGAGCACCCCAGAGGTGTTACGGGATGCTCTGTTCTAGAGGTCAGGCTGGACTAGGCCAAGCATCAAGTGAGTTCTGGAATCAACCAAGAGTCTCAGGATCTTAATCTTTATCCTTCCTGCATATTTACCAATTACCCCAAACATACACAACCACAGAAAGGGGGTGTAGGGGGAGAGGAGGGAGGGAGGAGAGAGAGAGAGAGAGAGAGAGAGAGAGAGAGAGAGAGAGAGAGAGAGAGAGAGAGATATCAATTCCACCTGAGGTTCTGACAATGACCTTGACCAAAAGCTTCCATGGACTGGGCACCCACACAGCAGGTTGTGTGATTGATGCGAGATTCTATGGCTGTCTTCCTTAGCTCCTCTTTCTTGAGCTCCTCATCCCTCTACCTCCTCCTCATTCCCTTCCCCCAGGGCCAAGTGAGGGAGCTGGAGGACACAGAGTTAACCATGAACAAACAAGGGGATGCAGTACGTGGTCTCCCTCCACCCTCACTTCCAACCCCCTAATCCCCTTCCCATCCCCAGCTCAGGCTCAGCTCTGGGGCTCTGCGGCCCAGGTGTTTTTCATTAAGGATTTTATTGCAGATTCTCAGACTCCAGCCAAGGAAGGCTATGAGAGCTACCTAATCCCCTTCCCCACCCCCAGGCTGAGCCCCCACACAGCAGGAATCAGGTTTCCATGCAGGGGCCTGTCCCTCTCCTGCTACCTAGACCCTTCCCAAGCAGCTTCCCACCCCTGAGAGGTCACGGGGCCCCTCCTCTTCCACCATCTTCCCTTCCTTCTATGACAGCACAGCATCCTGAGGAACAAAGCTAGGGTCCTCTCTACTCCAAATCCACCAGAGGCTGCCCACCTTCCCCAAAGGAGACAGAAACCAAAGAAGGGAGGGGGGAGGAGAGAAGGGAAGGAGGGGAGGGAGGGAAAGAAGGGAAGGAAGGGAGGGGAAGAAAGGGAGGGAAGGGAGAGAGGGGGGAAAGAAGGAAGGAATTAGGCTCTGGGCGGGAATGTGGCTTAGTGGTAGAGTACTTGCCTAGCATGCAAGAAGCCCACATACACAGAAAAAGCTGGAAGTAGAGTTGTGGCTCAAGTGGTAGAGTGCTAGCCTTGAGCAGAAAGAAGCTCAGAGACAGTGTCCAGGCCCTGAGTTCAAGCC
Organism: Megascapheus bottae; assembly: GCF_031878675.1. Classification (NCBI taxonomy): domain Eukaryota; kingdom Metazoa; phylum Chordata; class Mammalia; order Rodentia; family Geomyidae; genus Megascapheus; species Megascapheus bottae. The sequence continues at coordinate 71,736,760 of NC_143515.1, read as the reverse complement.
CTAGGACTGGCAAAAAAAAAAAAAAAAAAAAAAAGGAAAGAAAAAGAAATCAGGCTCTGATCTATACATTTGCCAATTTCCATGGTATAAATATTCTACCATGGCCAATGCCAAACCGCCAATGTGAGGTTAGTGAACCCAAGTTCACTATCAGTTCCCATTAACTATGCATGTAGAGGCAGCTCCTGCACACACCGCCTCGGCTCTTCGCACTGGACCTCGGATGTAGAGCCCTTCGCTAGCCCTTGGCAGCCTTCACTGATCCCCACCCTTCCGGAACAGACATGAGGACGCACTTGCTGGGAGCCCCCGGTCCTCCTGTCCTGCTGCAGCCCCCCTGAGAGTCTCCTGTTTGATGACTCCTTCCTGCTCCAACTTCATGAACTACAGAAGACACCCTTCCTCGTCTTCCCTACCGTTGTGTCCTTGGATTTCTTTCTTTTGTTTCGGGTCAGCTGTGGGACTTGACCTCAGGGCCTGAGCTCTTTTTGCTCAAGGCTGGTGCGCTACTACCTTGAGCCACAGTGTCCCTTGCAGTTTTCTGGTGGTTAATTCCAGATGGGACTTTTTTGCGTGGACTGGCTTTGAACCGTGAGCCTCAGATCTCAGACCCTTGAGTAGCTAGGATTGCAAGTGTGAGCCAGATGTCCTTGGATTTCTTTAGTCTAATAACCCATGTGTGTCCTTCCCACAGAACCCTGGGCTCTTTAGAGGCCAAGGCTGTGTTCCTGTAGGACCCTGCATCCTAGACTGTGACTCAGGAGAGGCTCACTGGTTTTGCTGAAGAGCTGAGATGTCGGTAGAGCGTGCTCAAGGTACAGAGTTCCAGAGGACATGCGCCCTTTGGGGAGAAGCAGAGCCACTGCACCTTCTTGGACAGCTTCCTGGAAGACTGCCCACCTCTAATCCACTATCAGAGAGCTCCAGTCAAGTGACATCCCCACTTGTCTACTGACATGTAAGGGCCCTGAACGGCCTCATGCAAAGAAGAAATGAGCTGCCATCCTCTTCTGGGTGGTGTGGTGCTTTTTAACATGGTTTCCTTCAAGATACCTTATCGCTGGGCCCTGGTGACTCACGTCTGTAATCCTAGCTGTAATCTGGAGGCTGAGATCTGAGGATTGAAGTTCAAAGCCAGCCTAGACAGAAAAGTCTGAGACACTCTTATCTCTAGTGAACCACCAAAATAAATAAATAAATAAATAAATAGCCAGAAGTGGAACTATAACTCAACAGATAGAGCACTAGTCTTGAGCACAAAAACACAGACACAATGCCCAGCCCAGAAAGAATTGAAACCCCTAGGACCTAAAAAGAAAAAAGAAAAAGCTATGCGGCTGGGTGTGGTGGCTCATAACCGTAATCTTAGCTACACCAGAGGCTGAGATCTGAGGATCAAGGTTCAAAGCCAGCCTGGGCATGGCACGAAAAGAGCTGAGACGCTTATCTCCAATTAACCTCTAGAAAATGGAAGTGGGGCTTGGCTCAAGCGTAGGGTGGTAGCCTTGAATGGAAGAGCTCAGGGACAGCGCCCAGGCCAATTCAAGCTTCATGACCTTCCCCCCCCCCAAAAAAAAAAAACAGAAAGAAAAGAAAAAGCTGTGCTATCATCTTTGACTGTGATTTAATTATGATGTGATGCCCGCACTCTTCCCTGAGGGAGCCGCCCAGACCTGTCTAGGTGGCCACTACGTAGCCTGATACAGCAATCACACAGGCGTTGAAGGTTGGGCCTGCACAGTGACCTCAGTGGCCATAGGAAGTTCCACTCTAGGCCTCAGTTTCCCCATCTGAAAAACAGGGTGGTGACTTCCACTTTATTCTTGTGGTCCTAAAACAACAGCCACTATGTAGGGAGTGCTGCAACCAGCTGCTCTCCCCTCTCCCCCCTCCTCTGTCCCTACAAAAGGTTAAGCACCTTGCAAACACTGTCTTATTAGGCTCCACAGCCCTGGCTCAGAGGAAAGAACTGTTAGCCAGTTCTTGCTGTTGCTTTTCCTACCATTTTTGTCCTGGGTTAGTAAAATTGAGTGTGGCTATGCACTGGTGGTTAGGAGGCTGGGATCTGCGGATCAGGGTTCAAAGCTAGCCCAAGCAGGAAAGTCCACAAGACTCTCATCTCTTGGAAGGAGAGCTGTGGCTCAAGTGGTGGAGCGCTAGCCTTGGGCTAAAAAGATCAGGGACAGCATCCAGGTCAAGGACTGGCACCAAGAAAAAAAAAAGATTAGGAGGAAGAGGGCTGGGAATGTGGTCAAGTAGCTGAGGGCTTGCCTAGCATGCACAAGGACCTGGGTTCGATTCCTTAGTACCACATACATAGGAAGGCTGGAAGTGGTCTGTGGCTCAAGTGGTAGAGCTCTAGCCTTGAGAAAAGGCCAAGGTCAGTGCTCCGGCTCTGAGCTCAAGTCCCAGGAATAGCATAGAAGAAGAGAGAAGGGGTGAGGGGAGAAGAAGGAGAAGGAGGAGGAAGAGGGGGAGGAAGAGAATGAGGAGGAGGAGGAGTTGGAGGAGGGGGAAGAGTTTATGGTCCACCGCAGGTAGAACACAGTCTGACTCTAAAGCTCCTGCCACTACTACCATGTCACTTTGTCCCTAGGATCCAGGCAGATATGACAGAGTGGGTCCATGCTTGCATGTAAAAGGTAGTTCTTGCTCTATCCGTTATTATGCAGAGCCTGCCCATATTCCTCCAGGTCTGTGGGCATAGGTAGGAATGAGGGTTGGAGAGGCAGGGGTGAGGAGGAGAAGAAGGCAGATGCTCGGAACATGGGAAGAGGCCAATCCCACACATCAGAATCCTGTGTGGTTCCCAGTGCAGATGGTTTTGCTACCCTTGAGCACAACTTCTTTTCATACCCAAGCTTCATCTCCACACACATTAAACGACTCAGGATTTGAGGACCACCGAGGCCTGGGCACTGTGATAGGAACTCTCCCTGCCTCAGGAGCCCTGAGTTAGTGCCAGCCACGCTGTCCTCTGGGAGGCAGTGACCAGACGTGCACCATGCATGGCCAAATTCTCTGTGTCTGGATTCTTATGCCTAGAAGCTCCTTGCCTGTCACACCGAAGAACTTCTCTCATCAGATCAAATGGTGACACAACCATACAGCAAAACAGCTTCCTTCAAAGACACCTGTAACCCTAGCTACTCAGAAGGCTGAAAGCTGAGGATCAGGGTTCAAAGCCAGCCTGAGCAGATAAGTCTCTAGGACTTCTACCTCCAATTAGCTAGTCAAAAAGCAGAAGTGAGAGCTCAGGGACAATGTCCAAGTACTGAGTTCAAGCCTCACTACTGACGGGGGGGGGGGGTAGAGGGAGAGGGGGGAGGGGGAGGGGAAAGGGAGAGTGGGGGAGGGGAAAGAGGATCAAAGACAGAGAAGGTGAGATTTTATTACTTGACACAGATATGCCTGGAGAACACAGCACTTCCGCTCATCTTCAGTCATCTTCAGTGGGAGAGACATGAGCTTAGGTCTTATTGGCTTGTTTGTTGTGCTAGTACTGGGGTTTGAACCCAATGCCTGGGTGTTATCCCTTAGCTTTTTTTTTTTTTTTTTTTTTTTTTTTTTTGCCAGTCCTGGGCTTGAGCTCAGGGCCTGAGCACTGTCCTTGGACTTTCTCAAGGCTAGCACTCTACCACTTGAGCCTCAGCACCACTTCCGGCTTTTTGCTATGTATGTGGGGTACCGAGGAATCAAACCTGGGTCTTCATGCATGCTAGGCAAGCACTTTAACCACTAGGCCAAACTCCTGGCCCCCTCCCTTAGCTTTTTCACTCATAAATGGCACTTTACCACTTGATCACAGCTCCAATTCCAGCTTTTTGATGATTGATTGGAGGCAAGAGTCTCATTAACTTTCCTACTTGGTCTGCTGGCTGTGAACCTCAATCCTCAGATCTTAGCTTTCTGTGTTGTTAGGGTTACAGGAATGAGCCACATACATGAGCATTAGGTTTTATAGACAAGAAACTGTGGGCAAGATATAGGCATAATTGTTCAACTGTCCAGGTCAGATCAAAGTAAGGCCTTGGTTGGTCTTTCTTTTTTTTTCTTTTCCCATTCCCAAGGGTTCCTTATCTGTTATCACTGTTATCATTGGTCAAGATAAAAAAGTGATTGTTGCCTGGTAGGTGGTCTTTCCTGAGTAAACTCTATTGTTCCTTGCCAGTAGTCTTAATCCTTACGTTAAAGATGTCCTTCCTAGAACACCTGGAGAGTGCAGAGAGTGGCTTAGAGCAGAAATATATAGGGCATGGAAGCCAGGAGGCCAAGCTTTTCTATTACTTTTAGTTCATTCATCGACCAATCAAAAACATCTTCGCAGCACCTTTCACATGGATACCTTCCCACCCCTGTACTATCACCACTTCAACAACCATTTCCCAAGAGACACCTGGTTTAGTTCCACAACACCCAAGGCGAAAGCTCACAGCTCAGAAATGAAGCCAAGCTTGGGACCCCAGATGTCCAGTTGGTATCTATTTCTGAACCACTCTGCTGTCCGGACTTCTCCCTGAACTCTGAACTTTGTTTCCGTACAGAGGCCCTCAAACCCTGTGGACTGCAGCAGGGTCCTGGCAGGTTAAGCTCCCTGCTAGGAAGAACCATACAAGGTTTCAAATGGAAGATGGTCCTGAAATGCTCTCTCTGAGATCCAGACAGGCCCTGGGGGGTACTCTGGGATGACAGGTAACTGCGATCTCACAGGCAGCGCCCCACTTTTGCCTACCTCCTGGGTCTGCAACTACCTATCACCTTCTTGCCTTAGGAAGACAAGACCAGCAAAACTGGCTCCAGCGGCTCCCTCCTATAATCCTAGCTACTCAGAAAGGTGAGAGCTGAGGATCTGAAGCCAGCCTAGGCAGGAAAGTCTTGAGATCTCATCTTCAATTAACCAGCAAGAAGCCAGAAGAGCTGTGGCTACAGTGCAAGAGCACCAGCCTTGAGCAAAAAGGCCAGAAACAGAGCCTTGGTCCAGAGTTCAAGCCTTCAGGACTGGCCCCAAAAAACAACCCCAAAGTGGGCTGAAATTTTGCTGTCCAGACACAAGATTTATCTTCTCAAACATGGACATCTCTGCTAATACAACTGAGTCAAGGAGAGAACCCTGTCCCATTCCCCAAACGTGACAGCAAGCTGGAGCTGCCCGGCGGGAGACAGGAAGTGGACTGGGGCATCCTGGGCAGGGTCCTGGCCTGCCCCTGACTCTGGTCCTTCTCCTTTGGAGAGGCCTGCTCACCTCTGCAGGTAGTCAGTGGGAACTCTTCCCTCTGCCAACACTGATGCTACTTTCTGGATTCACATCAGGATTTACACTTGGACAAAGAATAACTTTGATTTATAAGGCTAGAAATAAGTTTTCAAAATGCCGGAATGCTTGAGATGTTTCCATGGCTTACGAGACCATTCTACATGAAGTGGGAACTGGGAATAGAACCCCCTCCCTTGTCACCCCCCCTTCTCTCGTGGCCCAAGCTGTCAGGGTGAGTGAGAAGCAGCACAAAACTGCCAGGTTAAGCCACGTGGGCAAGGGGAACTCAGCTCATCAGTGGGACCCCGTGGGAAGACCTGTCACCTCACAGAGCACAATGGCTGACAATGTGTTTTGTCCACAGAACCAATAGAGCTCTGGACTATTGTGCAAAATAAAACAAAACAAAAATCCAGTCAGTGCTGGTGGCTTACAACTACAATCCCAGCTACTCAGGAGGCAGACACACCCGCAAGACCCCTATCTCCACTTAACAGCGAAAAAGCAAAGGCCGAGGGATGGTGTGGCTCTAATGGTAGGGTGCCAGTCTGGAGTGGAAGAGGCCAAGTGACAGCACAAAGCTCAAGCCCAAGGATTTGTGCTCGTGTGCACACACAAATACACACACTTCCAATTCTCGGGCAGGTCCCGCTGGTACTCCTTCTTGAGAATCTCCTGAATCCATTTCCTGTTCTTCACTATGACCACAGCTTACTCCAGTCCACCACAGCTCAGAGACTCAGTGTGGGCCTCTCAGCTGCCAACGGTCCCTATAGCCTAGTACTGTAATAGTCTAGATATGTCAATGTCTTAAAAGCAGCAATATATGGAACCCAAACCCACCTCAAAGAAAAAGAAAAAAAGTCTGATAGAAAAAGTGGGCACCAGGCCTGGGAGCATAGCCTAGTGGAACAGTGCTTGCCTAGCATGCACAAAGCGCGGGGTTCAATTCCTTAGTACCATATACTCAGAAAAAGCTGGAAGTGGCACTGTGACTCAAGCAGCAGAGCACTAGCCTTGAGCAAAACGTATCCAAGGACAGTGCCCAGGTCCTAATTTCAAGCCCCAGGTCTGGCAGAAAAAAAAAAAGTGGGCATCAGGAGACTGGGAATGCAACTTAGTGATAGAGTGCTTGCCCAGCATACACGAAGCCCTGGGTTCCATTCCTCAGCACCACATGAGCAGAAAAAGGTATAAGTGGGACTGTGGCTCAAGTGGTAGAATGCTAACCTTGAGCAAAAGAAACTAGAGACAGTACCCAGGCCCTGAGTTCAAGCCCCAGGACTGGCAAGAGAAGGAAGGAAGGAAGGAAGAAAGGAAGGGGGAGGGGAGGGGAGGGGATGGAGGAACAGAGGGAGGGGCACTAGGACTCCAGGCTCAGAATTCAAACCCAAGTACCGCAAAAAAACAAAAAGGAAGCAAGGAAGGAAAGAGGGGCCTCCCTGTATGAAGAAAGTATTAAAAACAACCCAAAAACCAAGGCACGCCTATAATCCTAGCTACTTGGAGCAAGCAAGCAGAACAAGTGTGAGGCCCTGAGTTCAAACTCCAGTACCATTTTTTTAAATGGGGAAAACATATAAAGAGATTCCTATTCTTTTCCTAGTATTTCATTTGCAATTAAATAAATAAATAAACATCAAAACAACCACACGAGGTGTACTCCATCCTCTACCCCTGGAGAAAAGAGAATGGTAGCATTTGCAGAAACAGGATGGGAGGTAGGTATGTGGACAAGTGTGACATTTGGTGACTTTTGGAGGACAGGTGTGAACAATGACGACCCCCTTCCTTCCACCAGATGTATACATAGTCTCAGTGGCTCTTCAGCTGAGCTGAGTACACACCGAGAGTAGCAAAAGCCTGGGACATGGTGGAGAAGGGGGGAGAGCTGGATTGGTTAGGGCGCAGGTCCAGAACCCTTCCAACAGGGCACAGCAGTCAGCAGGGGTCAGAGGGCAAAGGAGGAGTCCTCTGCGTAAGGCGAGTACTTGGGATAAATTATTTGTTATAAGGTTTTAAAAGTCTAGGGTTTATCCTTATGGATATACGCATGGAAAAACTTTCTGGAATCGTTCATGGAAAACCTGTTAAATGAAGTTGCCTTTGGCCTTAATGACAGTTGAGAAGAATATCCCCCTTTTTTGTGGGGGGAGGGGAGGTCAGAACTGTGGTTTGAACTTAGGGCCTTGTGTTCATTTGGCCGCTTTACTTCTGAGCCATACATCCAGTCTGGCTGGTTTTTTTTTTTTTTTTTTTTTTTTTTTTGGAGTTTCCTGGACTTTGCTGAAAAAGCTGGCTTCAAAGCATAATCCTTGGGGTCTCAGTCTCACCGTTTGCAAAGATGATGGGCTTAAGCCGCTGGTATACACAGAGAGAGAGAGAGAGAGAGAGAGAGGGAGGGCGGGAGGGAGGGATGGAGGGAGGGACGGAGAAATCAACAGTGCAAAGCCCTGAGTTCAAAATCCCAATACAGGAAAAAAAAAATCAAAGCCAGTGTGTTCAAATGTTTCTAAATAAATACACCCATCAACGTCCTAGGGATAAAGTCCAGGCTCCCAAACACAACACCCTGGAGGATTCCTGGGCACCCATGCTACTTTCCCTCCAGTGTCCTCTCTGGACACCTAGTCCCAGCCACAGCTGACCCTAGTAGCTTTCTATGCCTGAAGTCCTTGGGTGCCATTACCCCTGGGCCTTTGTCTATGCTTTCCACCTGCTAGAAGCTCGGACGCTGCCTCACCCTTCTTAGCTTTACCCCCGTTTCCCCCTCCAAATCCAAAACCTTTTACCTTCGTCTCTACTTGCCCCTAGAAGCTGTGGCCCCTGAAGTTTTCCACCAGCCACTTCACCCTTGGCACACCAGCACAGCTTTCCCCTGATTGGCCTCCTTCCTGGGCTCAACCACCAGATAAGTAGGGACAAGCCAGGGTCATAGTGTGCAGAGCCCTCCACTTGGTCTGCAGAATTTTGTCAACATTTACTGGCTGACCGGGCTGAGGACTGAGGACACACACACAGCCTTCGCCCCAGTGCAGGCCTGTTTGTGGGGTGGTGCTTGTACGGCTGTCCAAGCTGGGGCAAGCTGGAGGGGCAGACAAAGCAGCAGGCAGCAGGGCCGCCTGCTTGACTCCAAGGTGGCTTTTATTTCCTCTTCTGCAGATGCCAAGTCTCTGAACAAATATTTTCCTGGAGTGGAGGAACGACTTAGCTCTCAGCCTTAAGTGCTGGAAAGGGCAGCTGGATAGCACAGGTTCCAGGAACCAGACAGAGAGTGGGGCCTGGCGGCTAAGGGAGGGAAGCTGCCGGGATACCCATGTCTGGGGAGGGGGCCTGGCTCCTCCTCCACCAGGCCCAGACAAGCAGCTGGCTCTCCATGTGCAGCTGTGATACATTTGCCCTGGGCTTCTCTTACCCATAAATTAGAATCCTCTGGGAATCAGGAGAAAACCTAGGCCATGTGGGCCTCCCTTATTCCTGCTGAAAAAGCTACACGTAAGGTTTCAAGGAATGAATTAGAATCTCAGAAACCCTTTTATAAGCTGTTTTTTTTTATTTCAGTTTCCTATTGCTGCAAAATAACATTGAGTACACTCATCTATGCCTACAGCCTGATGATTTATTTACATACATGGTCGCCCTTGTAATCCACCCACATCAAGCCAGAGATTATTTCCGGCACCCTAGAATGTTCTCTTGTGTTTCTGTCTCAGCAATGACACACTCTGGGCCCAATGGTGGCCACTGGGTCTCTGCTATTATCAATTACTCCTGCCTTCTGAGTTTTACAGAAACGGCAATCAGAGTGTCCACTCTTGTCTGTCTGGCTTCTTGAACTCATATCGTTTGGGCTGCTTATCTATGTTGTTTGTCTCAGTACTTTACCTGTGTATGTTATCTGTGTCTCCATATTTTTTTAATTGCTGAGTAGTATTCCATTGTATGAATGTGCCACGATTTCCTTATCCATTCTCCTGTTGATCATTTGCTTTTGCATTGCACTGTGACGGCTGCAGCTTGTTGGGCAGTCTACACACCTTTGGGCAGCGGCACGGTTCCCAAGTGGGGTTTGGTCTCAGGATGTACTGCCAGGCTCCAGGGATGGGCACTGCCAACCAACAGCTCCCTCCCTCCTCCAGCACCTTATGGGAACTAGGGGTGCCCTGTAGTGTTCATTCAGTTCTAAGGACTTTGGGGGCTCGCAGACGAGGACAGCAGCCCAGCTAGCCCCAATGAACACCCCAAAGGCAGAGGGGTACCCCAAAGGTACACGCAGAGGGTACCTACCGGGGAAGCCAGAAGCCCATGAAAACCTGGCTGCCCTGAGGCGAGGGCGGTGGGTGGTGACCGGAAGTTATGGGGCAGGGAGGACTCAGCCTTTCCCAGCTAGCAGGTGACCAGGCGCAGGTGGAACCACAGGGGCAACCTGATCTGAGCATGCGCACAGCTATCCTGGAGCTCACCCACAAGTAGGTGGGAGGGGCTGTGGGTTGGGGAGGGAGAGAGCCAGGTGGAGCTGGGAAGTGTAGAAAGAGCCTCCACCCACTTAGGATGGGGTGTTCCTGTGCTCTTCCCGGGCACTGGCCCCCACGGCCAACTGGAGACCAGGGGCCATGGCCTTGAGGGGACAGAGCAGGGTGGGAGCTGGAGGGGGCAGGTCCTGCCTGGGGCCCCGGGACATCAGGTGTGTGTCGTGGGCACTGCCCACCCCTCCTGTCTGTGAGGCTCCAGCCTGTTCACAGGCCCAACATCCACCAGTGGCAAGGTGCCACCCGTGGAGGGTGTCACCTCACAATCCCTGCTGGTTTTCTCGCCCCACCTCAACCTTCATGGTAGCCTCCCTGCAGGCATTCCCTCCACACCGGCTAGCTCATGGCCAGGGGAAGTCCCTGGAGCCTGCTCTGGCCAGTGTCTTTCTGACCAGCTGTTTCTCCCCTCCCCCACATTGGAGAGGTCAACTCTACCCTCCCCTTCTAGACACTGAGCTGGGTGAGAGGCCCCTGACCCCCCATCTTCACCCTGCAGCTCTCCACCCCCCAACTACCATGGCCACTACTCAAGATTCGTCTCTCCCCAAGGGCAGGAAGCACAGAAGTCCAGGATCTTCTTTCCAGGGGTGGGCAAGGCCAAAAATGCAACTGAAACCAAAACCAGCTGCAAATTAAGGCTGTGACACCAAGGAGTCTAAGGTGGCTCGCTTGTGTAGCCAATCCCTGAAGGAGCTTTCAAGTTGGGTACCTCCCCACCAATCCTGCCAGTGGGGGGCAGGTTCCTACCCAAACCCTACTGTGGCATGGACTAAAGCTGGGGGAGGCAATGGCGCTCCAGCAACAGCTCCCTGGGTGCCCGGGTGGGGGTGGGGTAGGGGTGGAACACAGGCAAAGAGATGGGAATGTGGGTTGAGACACCCAGGCAGCAGGCTGAGGAGAGGTATGAGGCAGGTTTGCCTGAGGAACATAAAAAGAAACTTTGACATCTCCATGTTAACCCCTGTCTCAAGCAGACAAATTGGTTAGGGGTATACCATCCTGGTACCCTGGGCTGGGGTGACCAGGAGCAAGAGAAGGACAAGTGCAACAGACATGGAAGGAGGGTCCACAGGAGGCCAGAAGGGATGGGGTCCTAGAAACATGCTGGCCCTATGTGGAATGACCATGTTAATAAAACCCCATTCTACAACTGCATCTCACTATTCATCCAAAGACTGGCAAAGTAGAGGCAGTTTCCAGTGCTTGTTAAATCAGTGACCTTCAGGACTTCTCTCCATCTCCAAACCCTTTGGAGTGTGGTAGTCTGTCACCCTACTGAGCCCCCTGGGACCTGTGGTCCAGTGACTGCTCCTGCTTACATTGCTCTGGACATGCCTAGGACTTGGGGGGTCAGGACTTTGGGCTGGCCTGCACCAAGTGCCAGAGACTGGGCCAGCTGCCTGGGTGACTCTGTGAGAAGCCAGCTGGATTTAACAGAATACAGGACTGCTTTCTCAATCCTCGAATGTTTTCTTGTTTTGTTTTTTAGGTGGAAGTACTAGGCCTTGAACTTAGGACCTGGGTACCGTCTCTGAGTTTTTGTGCTCAAAGATAGCAAAAGCTAGCTAGCCACAGCTCCATGTTTGGCTTTTTGTGGAACCTGAAGATTCAAGTCCAAGTGTTCTTACCTGGGCTAGCTTTGATTTGTGATCTTCAGCTCTCATCTCCTGATAGCTAGGATTACAGGTGTGAACCACCAGTGCCCAGCGTCACCTACTAAATCTTATACTACCTCTTCCCCCAGTGTTTGCACAGTATTTGCAGGCCTCTGGTATGCAAGGCTGTTGATTAACAATATTCTAGAATTGCACAATGAGCAAATACAACAGTAGCAAACTGGGAGCCAGGCAAGAGTCCCACACATCCTTGATGAAGGGACCATCTAGTCAGGGTCAAGAGTCTATATAGTATGGAAGTTAGAAATGGGCCCCAACTTCCCTTAGCAGGGACACAGATTTTCTGTGTCAAGCCAAAGCCCACCCCAGTCAGGCTTCCACTCCAGAAAGGGGGAAGAAAGGGCACTTCCAGGCCAGGCAAAAAGAGACTACCACCAGTGTGCTGTCCGACAGGACCAGTACCATTTATTACAGTTACATGACAGGGCCCAGTTGGAGTCAGGTACCATCCATCCCTCGAATGCACAGCTGAGTTTTGTTCCGACTCTACTCCCTCTTCACACCCTGCCGTCCACGTCAGCGGAGTCCTGGGATCCAGCACGGGAAGCCGTAGCACATCTCTCTGAGCCCAGGAGTAACCAGCCAGCCTACCTCTCGGGGAGTGGCCAACAAGAGCTGCTGGAACTTTGTCAAGTTAAATAAGCAAGGGTGGCAGTTCCCAGAGCCCCAGCCTGGGCCACTGTGCCCAGGAAAGGTGTGGGAGGAGGGCCGTTCGAGGTGTCTGCAAGGCGGGGGCCAATGGCCTTGGGTCAAGCCACTGAGAAGGATTCACATCGGGTCCTGAAAAACCTTGGCTGAACCTTCCGACCTCCAGAAGCTTTGCCAAAACGAAACACACCAAAGAAAGCAGAGGGACTCTGGACCCAGAATCTCTTCCCTCAGAAGAGGTGAAGGCAGTGAGCCTCTGGCTAAGCTTCCCCAAGCTGCCAGCGTTCAAGAAAGGACTATACATGTCCACGCAACCAGCTCAGAAGCACAGGCGGTACAGTTCGTGTGACTCCTTTATATTAAAAGTTTATTAATTACATTTGGAAAATCTACTGTACAGGGAAAAACCCATTGGATTAAGTAGAGTTTTGCCAAAAGCAAAAAGGCTATCACTCTTTGGGAAACATTCCTGACTCCAGCTGAGGCTGGGGTTGCAGGAGCGAATGAAGGGAGGAACTTGGTTCTTGATGGAGGAACTGGTGCCAACTGTGCCCAAAAGGACTCGTCTACTTCCAGGGGGAAAAAAGACTATCCCCAGAAACGGTGCCAAAGGCAGGGTCTCTAGACCCCATGCTGGCCTGCCACCCACCCCACAGTCCGGTCTCCTCCACCTCCAGCCTGAGTGCCAGGACTAAGCTCTCACACAGGCTCCTCCCACATCATGGCAGCCCAGGCCACGGCCCTGAGGAGTTTATGGACACAGATCTAACTGCTAAAAAGAGGTGGCCACCCCAGGGCCACCTGGACTTGTCACCCTACCAATGGACCACCAAAAATGGGGCCACCAAACATTCTGTCCATACCCTGTTACATATATGAGTGATAAGCTCAAGAGACAACACGCATACTAAACCTACGTGTTTTGGCTTCCAGATTTGGTTCTTCTAGTTCATAAAAATAAAATAAAAAATGACACAAACAAACAACAATAACAACAAACAAAAAAAATAAAACCAACAAAGTCTTCTTAACCCTGATGCTGTCTCCCAAATGTAGATTAAGAAAGCAAGACGGGGGACACCAATCAACTGACTTAACTTACTCCGGAAGTAATGAAGCCTACTGGGGCTATGAACAGAGAGACTAAAGGGAAACATGTGCAAAAACAAGTTGATATCTAAAGCAGACCTCCCCACAACACAAAGTGAATTCTGAAGGGCCCAGGATGCCCACTCACCAACTACTGGGCCACGCCCACTACCAGTCTCTACAGTAAGTGCTATGGTGTCTCAGCCAAGCCTCCCTGGGTCCCAGCCCCCCTTCCCCCCAGCAGGCCAATTGAGGTCCAAAGCGGTAGGGTCCTCTTTCTCACCAGAGCTAGGTCTGGGAGGGGTCGCTCTTTTGGAGAAACAAGAGTTGGATTGGTGGGAAGCCATGTGTGGCTATGTGGTGGGAAGGTCAAATTCGAGAAACTCCTTGCACCCAAGCATCGAGGCAGAAGATGGAGAAGTGGAGTGGGCGCCCCAGCACACCCTAGGAAGCCGCATGGGTGGTGGGAGGGGTCAGAGTGGCACGGGGGTGGGAGGTGGCACGGGTGGTAGGGAGACCAGGGCCTGCAAGTTCTTCACAGAGAGGCAAGTGGGGGCCTAGTGAGTGGCAGGGGACCAGGGGAGAACCATCTCTTTATCAGGCGTAGAATTCTTCCTGCTTGGTGGGTTTCTGGTAGGCGCCACCATTGGCTTGCTTGGGCTCCTCCAAGGAGTAGCTGCCCTCGTCCTTCTTCTTCATCCGGTACAGCATGAAGCCCACCAAGCACACAGCAAAGATGAGCCCCACGAGGCCGCCAGCAATGACCCCTAGGGTGAGTGGACAGAAGCCAGCTTAGCTTAGCAGCAAGCCAGGCTCAGCTGGTCAGCACACTGGATGGTGGTCAGCCACTTCCCTGCCTGGAGCTGCAGTCTGGCCCCTCCCACAGCCCCCTCCAGCCCCAAGCCCAGGAGAAGACTCACCTCCCAGCACCTCCTTTCTGTCCAGGAGACCCTGTGAGGTGCCCGGGGGCCCGTCTTCCCGTGAAGGCTGATTCCGAAGGCCAGGTTCCATAGCAACCACGGCTGTGTTCTCCCCAGATGTGTCAAAGGTAAAGTCCTGTGGAACACATCAGGATGGGATCAGGGCTCGACTGCCGTGGCTCCCAGCCGTGCTTCACACCCACAAGCAGCCCTGCCTATCTGGGCTCTGCTGCCAGCCATTCAGGAACATCCCCCAGATGCCTCCAAGACCCCACAGCCTGGCAGCCCAGATGTGTGTCCACACTGGACCTCGGCTGGCCAAGCCACAAATGTCACCTGCAGTGACAAAGCATTTTTTTTTTCCTATGAAAACGAAGAGGCTGGTTTTCAGCACAAAGTGTCAAGTCCCATGATGCTCTATGGTAACAAATAAGACTTGGTAGAACTCTTACCCTAGCATGAATCTGGAAGGTCTCCTCTCTCTCCTGGTGACCTTGAAGGACTCATTCTGACCTTGTCATTAGTCTGTCCAGCTCTGCAGGAGGCCCTAGGGCCCCAGGGAATGCGGAACCCCATAACCCCCTTTCCTCATTGAGGAACACCCCATATGCTCACAGCACACTGGGCTTGTGGGGTGCCCAATGTCCCAGGAAACGCAGAGGCTGCTCACCTGCTCCCCAGAGCCCTCTCCTGCTGGGAGCTGATTGGAGGCTCCATCCTCAACCACCTTCTCAGTAGCAGAAGGACTTCCATCCTCCACTCTGGAAACGTGAAGGTCAGGAGCTGACGTCTCCTGGTGGCCAGGCACCATGTCCCTGTGGGGGGAGGTGGCGGAGGCCTGGGCAGTGGTAGCTCTGGCTGTTGAGGCTCGATGGGTGATCAAGGGCTGTGTGGTCTCTCTGGGCTCAGTGGTGACAACCTTCTCCCGGAGAGTAAGGTCAGAGTCCGGTCCAGCAAGTACCACTGCCTCTCCCTCCTCGGGGCTCTCTAGAGCTGGCACCATGGAGGTCGAGGCAGCTGTGGCACCCCTGCTTAAGGGCTCTGGAGACGTGGGTGTGACTGTGAAAAGCCACACGTCCCTCCAGGTGGAGGATACGGATGGGCGGGACACCGTGATATCTTGCAAGGCACCTGCAGAGTCATAAGCAAAAGCATGATGGGATGGTGAAGACCCAGAGCACCAAGTCCAGTCTAAGCTCAGGCCAGGAGGTGGAGCCTGGCGCCAGGATGCACTCTGACTCCTTGCCAACAAGGACAGACCCCTGTACTCTCTCTCCTCTCCCTCTCCTGTCTTGGCTAGGCACCAGTGGGGCTCATATCTATAATCCTAGCTACTCAGGAGGGTGAGATTGGGGGACTGGTGTTCAAAGCCAGTCTAGGCAGGACAATCCATGACAGTCTTATCTCTAATTAACCACCCCCAAAAGCCAGAAGTGGAGCTATTGATGGTAGAGTGCCAGCCTGGAGCAAAAAAAAGCTAAAGGACAGCAGCCAGTCTCTGGGTTCAAGTCCCAATATGGACAGATGAATGGATGGATGGACAGACACACACATAGTTATCGTGGGGCTAACAAACTAGCTGGGGCTAAACTCAACTCTACATTCTAACAAGGAACATTGCCCTTCCCTGCCACAGGTGCCTGCGGCAGCCTGGACTCTGAAACCTCAATAAAGATCTCAACCACAGAGCAGGTACCATCAGAGACCCTGCAGTGCCTACAGCTTTCCAGCACCTCCCTGCCCTCCTTCCCCTCATCTCAGAAGGGCCCAGCTATCTGCACAACACCGCAGTCCTCTGTTCTGATCTCATCTCCCCCCTGACACCCAGCCTCATTCCTTTGTTCCAAAAGTCTAGTCTCCTCTGGGAGGCCTCCTGTCCTACTCCAGCTCAGGGACCTCTCTCACCCAGGGAGAAAAGGGAACTAGAGAAGAGGAAAATACGTATCTTAAGGCTCTTAATAACTTCATGGTAAAAGTATACCTCCCCCCACTTTCCTTGGTGCTGGAACTAGAGCTTAAACTCAGAGCCTTGTGCGCTCTCTTGGTTTATTCTCTCAAGACAGGTGCACTTGAGCCACTGCTCCACTTCTGGCTTTTTGCTGGTTAACTGGAGATATAGGAATCTCACAGACTTTCCTATCTGGGCTGGTTTTGAACCAGATCCTCAGATCTCAGCCTTCTGAGTAGCTTGAGCCACTGGTACTTGATTTATTTTTCCCACTTTGCAGTTATGAAACCATGAGGCTCAGTGGAGACAAGCCATCTTCCAAAGGCTTTGATGACAGAAGAGAATGAGCCAATGCAGTAGGCGGCACAAGGTCTCCTGGGAGCCCAGGGCCTTCTCTTCAGCCCTTTGGAGGTCTTCTCCCTAACCAGGCAGCTCCTAGCACCCCAAGACCCCACTCTTTTCCTTAGTACCAATCACATTTCTTCCCAACCCAGCAGGACAGGAAACTCACCTGCACCTGAGCCAGAGAAGTTGTCAGAGTCATCCCCAGAGCTGTCCTGATCTTCAGGAGGCACATTGGTGGCCACACTTTGCTAGAAAAACATCAGAAAAGACGATAAATAGTGTAGGCCCACAGGGAGCCTTCCTTCACGGCTCAAGGGCCTTCCCAAACCTCTGAACACAATAACAGGCCCCATGCTGGGTGCAGGGACGGGGAGGGGGACCAGCCCTTAACCCTAACACATTCAGTCTGGCCAAGGAGCCCCAACCTCTTAGAAAGCAGACAAGCAGTTTCTGGGAGTAGAGGCTGGGTCCCCATGGGAGGGGTGAGGGTCATCAGCCAGGGAGCTTTGATTTTGTTGTTGTTGTTTTTCCAGTGCAGCCACCCTATTTCTGTCACGCAAGTGGTTGAGATTACCTGCTCAGCTTGCATGTATGTATGTATGTATTTACTGCCAGTCCTGGGCTTGAGTTCAGGGCCTGACCTTGGGTTTTTCTCAAGGCTAGAACTCTACCACTTGAGCCATAGCACCACTTCAGCCAGGGAGCTTTTAAGAATCCCCCACTGCTGGGTGCGGTGGCACTCCTGTCATCCCAGCTACTCAGGAGGCTGAGACTTAAGGATCATAGGAGGGAAAGTCTAGGAGACCTTTATCTCCAATTAACCACCTTTAGGTGGTTAGAAGTTGTAGCTCAAAGTGGTAGAGCACTAGAGCCTTGAGCAAAAAAGAGGGATAGTTCCCAGGTCCTGAGTTCAAGCCCCATGATTGACAACCCCCCCCCCAAAAAAAGAATCCCCAGGGACAACCCCAAGATAGTCTGGGCCTGAAGAACCTGACCATGGCACCGAGACCACAGGCAGGAGGGGTCTGGAGAAGCTGTCTGGGTGGGGGCAGCTGTACCTAATCAGGGCACTTTCTCACCCAAAGCGGGGATGTGGCACTCATCAGGCTGGAGGCCACGGAAAGGCTCTGCATATGGGAGCTGGGCCTGGGGTGGGCTCTTTGGGCCATAGCAACCACAGCAAGGTAGTTCACCTCAGCTTCAGCTCTAAGAGGCTACAGGGAGCAGGGAGCAGGGAGCTGGGCAGAGTCAGGACCGCATGTACGGTCCCTGGCAGCATGGGCTCTAAGATAGCAGATGGCAGAAGGACCTCACAGCCAGGTGGCAGGGTGGGTAGCTGGACTGTCCTGTTCAATAATGAGACATGAGTCCTAGCTGGCTAACATGTGTTGCAGCAACTGGATGACATGCAAGTAAAACGCCTAACTGGGCCCACGGAGCACCCACCAGCAGTGGCAGCTGTTCTAAGTAGGGAATGAGCCACTGAGCATAGGATGAAGCGTTCTGGGGCCTGCAGCTGCCTCCAGTGCCAACAGGTCTATACAGATAGAGGGCAGGGTACACATGGATGGGCTTTCCTAAGACGAGTGGGTAAGAGGCAGCCAGTTCACTAGGCAGATGGGTCACACTGGTCAGAGGAAAGAGGGTGGGGAGGGGGCTGTCCTGCAGGAACCGGCACTCATGGGCTTCTCATGGGCTTCCCTGAGACAAAGCCACACCAGAAAGAAGTCTCACACTCAGCAGTAGCCCAGGCCAGTAAGACACGAGAGAAATAACAATGAACATCCTTGGAAAGTACAAACCAGAACCATACCCTCTTCCTCCAAAGGCAGAGGTTTTGACCCTAGATCTTCCATGGCCATCTATACAACGCACAGTGGCTATCCACCAGGAACCAATCAGAGTCCCATCCCTTATCCCAGTTCACAGCCCGTCTGGTCTTCCCCAAGCCAGACGGGGCAGCTTTTGCTGGACCTCCCATGTCTGCCCCCTTTAGCAACTGAGAAGAACGTCCACCTGTCAGGCTTCCCTCTCACCCAAGGCGTTGGCTCCACTCTTCCTGGACCACAGAATCCAGAAGCTGGACCTAGCGCTCCAACCCTACAAACCCGAGTCCCATACATGAGTGTGAATCTTGTAACAGAAGTCAACGGCCAAGGCACAAGACTCACACCAGAGCCCAGGTGAGCACAGGAAGGCTGGCCTCTCACCTGCACAGAGAGGCCCAGACAGGTTGTTTCCCAAGAGTAGCAGGTCTTCTCTAGTGGTTAGATAAGAGTCTAGCCCCAGAAACAATTTGTTCCCTTAGCTTGGAAGGGCTTATCCTTCTGTGATCTTGTTTACATAACAAGCTCTTAAGCAAACGCTTTCCCCACTGAAACAGGCAACCCAGCTCTCCAGCCTCAGGGAGCCAATCCAGGGGGGAGGGGACCTACAGTCTCCACTCCCTGTCCTCTGCTCCCAAGAGTGCCTCCACTGCTGGGGAAATTAGTAGAAACTGTTGATTTTGAATCTAGATTCTCAAGGAGCTAGCAGGGCCAGACTTCCAGATGCCTTAAGCACATCCACTATACATCCTGCCAGCCTGAACCTTCTGTTCCCTCACCCCACCGGCTTTAAAGGGCACTGCCAACCTCACTTTAGATATGGGTCGTTCTAAGACTTCGTGGTCACTGCTCACAAAAGGTCAGAGCCCACCTCCTGTTTCCCGAGACAATCCAACCCCACCTTTCACCTTTTCCAGGTCCCAGGAAAATAAGTTACTCATTGAACTAATCAAAAAACATAGGACAAATCCTATGTCTGAGAAATGTTCTATCCCCTCAAGGAAAAAGCCCAAGGTACCCTTCCCTACCCACAGCACAGACCCAAAGCTAAAAGGAACTGGGGGAACCCACGGAGCAGACACAGGGACCAGTGGGCCAATCTGTCTCAGAAAATAGTTTCCTGGCCACCGCCTGGGGGTGAGTGGGAAGGAAGCTGGAGACCCCAGCACGCTGGTCCAGCAGGAGAGGGCAGGAGGCAAAGGCTTCCCTAAGGCTACAAACTACGATTCCTACAATCCACCAGCACTTTTGCAGGCCAGGTTGAGATTAGGATCTGAAAGATAAGGAAGCTGCTCAAGGCCACCCAGCAAAGTGTCTGCTCCCCTCATCTGCCATCTCCCTCCCCTTGGCCTTAATTTCACAACATCTCACCTAAAAGGCTTCCACCAGTCTATGACCCTTCCCAACATAAAGCAAGGCCACCCTCTTTGCCAACCTCCTTTTGACAGAGCCCCATGGAAAGGTCACCAGAGGCAGGAGCACTTCACCAGGACGTCTTGAGCGGCATCAATGTCAAGGTGTCTTTGCAAGAGTTTCAAGGTTGGAAGAGCCTGTGGTTAGCTGGAGCATGAGCATGTCACCTGCTGCCTGAGCTGGGTAACAGCACACAGCACAAATCCTTTAAAATGCATTACTGACTTCATGAGGTCATGTGATTCCCCACCCCAATCAATGTACTCTAAGCACATAATCGCCTGAAAGGTGGTCACAAAAACTGGATATTAAATTGGGATTCTCCACTTCAAATATCAGAGACCATCTTCCAGAGGCTTCAGGAAGAAGGAGGCTCTAATTCAGGAGAAGATGAAAGCACAGGAGCCTTTGTATGGTGGAGTGGGAAAGGGAGGCTGTGGGCTGGTGCTAGCTGCCAGGTGTGGTAATGAAATCACTGAATCAACAAGTCCCATTAGTCACCACATCAGTGACAAAGAGACCAGGACTACAGTGAATCCCCAGCAGCCCGAACCCTTGGGAGGGCACTGGCTCTGGATCTGGTTTTTTAAGGAAACCTACCCATCATGCCAGGCCAGACATGCTTGGTTCCGGTAAGCAGAGATGGCAGACCACTGCTAACAACTTTGGGAAGCTTCAAACAGAGACACTGTGAGGGAAAGTTGCTTTAGCAAAAACAAACAAACAAACAAACAAAAAAACCATTGGGGTTGGAAGCATGATTCATGTAGTAGAGCACAAGCCAATGAACAAAAGTCTCAGATCCTGAACAGACTGCTGAGGAGGTGAGTTTCAGTGGCAGGGGCTGGAAGGTGTGTGCGAAGGTGTGTGAGCAAACCACCCCATACGTAGAAAAATGAGGTTGATGGGTACTTAATATGCAGATATGAAAATGTGGCAATGAAACACCCTTCTACACTAAGATATGGTCATTTCATCTGTTTGTTTATTTTTTGCCAGTCTGGGGGCTTGAACTCAAGGCCAGGGCACTGTTCCTGAGCTTCTTTTGCTCACAGCTAGCGTCTATATCACTTGAGCCACAATGCCACTTCCAGCTTTTTCTGTGTATGTGGTACTGAGGAATGGAACCCAGCGCCTCATGCATTCTAGGTGAGCACTCCTACCACTGAGCTACCTTCCTAGCCCTTCATTAGGAGCTGAGATGTGAATATCCTGGTTCAAAGTCAGGTCAGAAGAAAATAAAAAAAGACTCTTACCACCAACTGTCAAAAAGGTAGAAGTTAAGGTATGGCTCAAATAATAAAGCACCAGTCTTGAGTGGAAAAAGCCAAGCAAGAATTAAAAGTCCTGAAAGCCCCAATGCCACAACAAAGACAAAAAGAGAAAAAAAAGTATCACTGAATAATGGCTGGGTATCAGTGGCTCACTCCTGTAATCCTACTCAGGAGGCTGAGATCTGAGAATCGTGGTTTGAAGCCAGCCTGGGCAAGAAAGTTCATAAGACTCTTATCTCCAATTAGCTATCAAAAAGCTGGAAATGGAGCCATGGCTCAAAGTGGTAAAGTACCAGCTGTGAGCAAGAAAGCACAGAGATAAGGGCCGGGAGTTTGGCCTAGTGGTAGAGTGCTTGCCTAGCATACACAATGATCCAGGTTCGATTCCTTGGTACCACATACGTAGAAAAAGCCGGAAGTGGTGCTGAGGCTCAAGTGGTAGTAGAAAGTCCAAGGACAGTGCTCAGGCCCTGAGCTCAAGCCCAGGACTGGCAAAAAACAAACAAACAAAAAAAAACGAGAGCACAGAGATAGTACCCAGGCCCTGAAGTAATCCATTTTAGGCCTCAGTTTCTTGGGCAGAACTACTGATCTAGAGAATACAGCCAACTCCCGTTCCCAGACTTCACAGCTGGGGAGGGCTGAGATCCAGGCTCTGCCTCACCACCTCTGCCCTAGGAACCATACAGGCTAATGTGTCCCAACTGTCACCTGCACCCGGGGTCCCCAAGATCACCAGGGTTAGAGAGGAAAGGGAGTGGGGGAGGCAGAGCCAATGGGTCAGGGACTCTATTTAAGTCAGGTCCAGGGTTCAAACACAAGATCCTCAAATCATAACAGAGCCCAGCACTAGATGCAAAGCAACCTGGGAAGGCTCTGGATTCTCTTGACTCTTTCCCTGTTCCTTCTGGACAAACAGACAGAGGTACTATTGAGGTAAAAGGCAGGGGGAGGGGGTAAGTGTGGGAAACAGAAGCCTGAGGTCCCTTACATTCCACAAGCTGGAGGAGGGGCAGATGTGAGATGGGGATTCTGAGCTTAGGGCCCTTGAGACTTAGGGCCAACCCCTCACTACACCTAACTCTGGGCAGCCAGAAAGGTGGAAACCCTGAAATCTGCCCCCAGAGGCCACTCCCAGAAGGGAGGGCCCAGTGCCTCAGGGCAGACTAGCATTTCCGGCTGCCAGGCAATGATTTATCAGCTCTAGGTCTCTCTAAGAGTCAAGCTGAGACCTGCAGAGAGAGGGTGGGGGGCGGGGGAGACGGCCCAGCCCAGGGTGGGGGCCGGGGAGCGGGCAGGCAAAGTACACTGTCAGCAGCCCTACTGGAGGATGTGGGGCTCCCCGCACTGGGGGGGGAGGGTGGCTTGTGGACCCTGGGGTGAGTCCCCCAAACACTCACTCCCTTAGTTGTCCCCATGTGGTCTCTGGAGGGTGGCCAGGAAGGGCCAAGGATGGAGGTGCAGTGGCTGACTTGGCTTTAAAAAGACCGCTGCCCCCTGTAAAGACTTCACACCCAAAGCACTTTCCTGGCTGACCAGAGGGCAAACCTGAGGTCAAGGTCGGGGCTGAGGTCAAGCTTGCTACAGAGCCCCATTCCCAGCCCTCGGTGGAGCCAACACCACAGGCCTGCTCCCAGCACACAAGCCTCGGCTAGTCCAGTGCAGGCTCAGCTGAGCACAGGGCGTGGAATGCAGCTGGAGTACCCGTTCCTGCTGGCCTCCGCCCGCCACAGCCCACCTGCCAGGCAGTCTGTCTGTCAGTCTCCTAGCCTACTGGGTGAAGAGGGAGTCAAGGGAGGTCTAGGTGGTTGGGAAGAATGCGGGACATGTGTCTCTGGGGGGTGGCAGCTAGCAACCTTCCAGGAGCACCCTGAGAACTGCTATCTCGATTATTCGCTCCCAGTTCTACAGAGTTAGGGAGCCTGACACCAGTGACTTTCAAATCCTAGAGGTAGACTTACTGTATTTACCTTGGCCAAATACAGTGTCACAGGCAGAAACTGCCCCTAGTCATACTCCTGCAGTCAGGAGGGACTCCAGTTGGAGGAGTTAGGGGCCCAGCTCCAACTTCTCAGTAAAATCTCTCTTCTCAGTGTCCCTTAGAAGTTGCCTAATATCCTCTTGAAAGTAAAAATGCCTGGAGAGTGGGGCGCAGGAAGACATTCACACTACAGTATAAATCAACTTCTTATGGGGGGAGAGGCTAATCCAGAAATTTGCGCTAAGGTTGGGATAGGAAATACTGCAGGTAGGAAAGGGACTATGGGAGTGAGGAAGATGCCTAGGGCAGTTCTTTTAACCTTTGTCAGAATGTGGGTGCCTTGCCCAGGAAAGAGACTAATTCCCTTTGCTCTTCATTCAAGTCACAGAGGTCTGTGGCTTCTCCTCCCACACACACAAAATTGGGCAGGGCTGGGAATCTCCTCAAATAAAGCACAATTCACATGGAATAGGCACTGTGAGCCACTGGGAAGTCCAAAGAGAGAGAGACAGAAGAGGCAAGAGATGTCTAGGGTAGGGACTCCCAGAAGGGTGAAGCTGGCTCCAGTGGGCTGAGGAGAAGCCAGGATTTTCTGTGAGGGCTGTGTCTAGAGGCTTGATCTCATATGGTAGGGCCCGGTCCAAATAGGAACTGAGCAGCCTGGGCCCTTTCTTCACCTGGGCCTCCCAGCCTCTGTAGGTAGAGATGCTCAAGGAGAACTAGAGGTAGCTGCCCGAAACGGGGACGTCCATGATACCAGAACCAGAGGAGCTGGGACAGGAATTCCCGGTTACTGGAAGAACAGAAATGGCCAAAATTGGTCTTAAAAAAAAAAAACAAAACACAGCTAATTTTCATTGAGTAGAACGTGTTAGGTGCTAGCACTACTGTTTTCTAGTGCTAGCACTTGCCCCAAGTTAGTGCACGTAATCTTCTCTTTTCTTTTGGTACTAGTACTCAGTGGGACTTGAATTCAGGACCTCTGGCTTTCACCTGGCTGCTTTGCTCAAGGCTAGTGCTCTACCACCTATGTCACAGCTCTATTTCCAGCTTTGAGCTGGTTAACTGGAGCTAAGAGTGCCATGAACTTTCCTGCTCAGGCTGGCTTTGAACCAAGATCCTCCGATCTCAGCCTCCTAAGCAGCTAGGATTACATTCTAACCACTGGTGTCCAACACATTCACTTTATCTTTAGAACCACTTTAGGCTCTGGTGCCACGACCATCTTACAGATGAGGAAACTAAGGCAAGGGGATCAGTCACAAGGGCCCGAGGTGGGGGTGGACAGGCAGGCCCAGGGCCCTCACCCTGCAGAGGGGGGCAGCCACCATCTGCCCAGAGGGACACCACACAAGGGCATCCAGAGAGCCTGGCTTCTCCAAGGCAACCTTTGGTCTCAAGTTCCAGGCACAGGCCTCGGTGCCCCACAACCAGGGCCCTACCTGGCTGACCTGAACCCCCAGCCGGGTGCCGGGGAGTCTGGGTATCCCTGGCCTCCTCCCCCACCTGCCAGGCCAGCCCAGCTCAGGCAGAGAAAAACAAAGTTTGTCCTGCCAACGAAGTCTCTGCTTTCAGACAAGGGGCAAAAGCCATGTTTGCAGACCCTGCTATGTCCACCCGCGGGCGGGGGAGCATGCCAGGCCAGGCGGCCAATTTCTCTGAATGAGTACAACCCCCCTGCAGCCACAGCAGGCCTTCCTCAATGCTCACCCCCACACCTGATCTAGGAAAGGAAGAAGGGGCACCCCCTATATCACAGGTGGCAGGCTATGAGAAACTCCATTTTGTAGTGAAGGAAACGGAGGCTTGGAGGTAGGTAAAGAACTGTGCCCCAAATTACCCAGGAAATGCAAGAAGCCTAGGTGTGATCCTAGAGCGGCAAACTTCACCTAGTCTCTCTGTGCCCCCAACCAAGTTTGGGGCCTCCTCACCTGCCTTGGCCTGCACCAGAAGTAGGCAGATCCAAGTGTCAGGGGACAGGTGACCATAAAAACACTCCTGGTGGCTCACATCTGTACACCTAGCTTACTTAGGAAGCCCAGATCTGAGGATCGTGGTTCAAAGCCTGGGCAGGAAAGTCCCAGAATCATAGAAAAAGCCAGCTGGGCACAGTGGCTCATGCCTATAATCCTAACTACTCAGGAAGCTGAGATCTGAGGATCACAGTTCAAAGCCAGTGGGGACACTAAGGGCTGAGAGACTCTTATCTCCAATAAACCTCTAGAAAACCAGAAGTGGCGCTGAGGCTGAAGGGGTAGAGTGCTAGCCTCGAGCTGAAGAGCTCAGGGACAATGCCCAGGCCATAACTATCAGAAAAAAATGGACCTCAAGTACCACTTCTGGACTCTCCACAAAGGCCTGGCCCCTGGGAAAGCCACCTGTGCTCACCCTGCAGGCCCAGGAACCCTCCTGAATGCCTTCAGAGTCACACCAGGGAGGTAGACACCGCTAGGCAGCCCCAGAGACTCCCTGCTGCCCCATGTGCCATCCAGGAGGGGGGGGCAGGTATCACCACAGCAGCCCCGCCTCCGGTGGCCATTTCTGGGAGAAGCTGGAGTGACGTCAGCCTCTGCTCCGGATCCTGAGACACCCCACAGCCTCTGGCCCTGCAAGCCTGAACCTGACCTCCACATCCAGCCCCAACCCCACTGGGAGGTGGGACCTGGAGAGCTTCCTGGGCCTGCAGACCTTTCTGGGTCCTGCTGGGGCCAAGTACCCCAGGCCTGATGAAGTTCCTGACCCCCACCCCACATCCCAACACAGGGACCCTCACTGGGCCTATGGTACTAGAAGAGCCTGCCAGTTACCGGGTTCCCCTCTCCTGCCAGACTGGGAACCCCCCCCCCCCCCCCCCGCCAAAGGGGGCAGCCCAGGCATCAAGCCCAAGCAGCTGCCTTTACACGGGCATGGCAGAGGCACCCAAATAGGCCCACGTGAGCCACCGAGGAGAGGCCTTATACCTACTTCTCTGTCTGTCAACAGAAGAATTCTCCCCGGACTGCTTCAGTGACACCTCCTCTGCAGTGCAGACCAGAGGTGAAACAGGCCCTAACAGACCTGTGTGTCCTGCAGGTGCTCTGGCTCTGACCACAACCTCGGAAACTCCTCAGCACTCAGGACAACAGCCTGCACACGCGTGCGTGTAGGTGCACACACACACCATAAAACACAGCCTCATCAAGTCACAACCTCCCACTTCATGGGTGGGCTCTCTGATCCCAAGAGAAGCCCACAGGGGCCACGGCAGGGCTGGAAGCCGGGCCCCAAGGCCTCATCTGTGCTTCATGGTATCACTCCACCTTGTGCCCAGCACACCAGTGGGCACCCGTGGGTCAAGGCTGGTTGGGTGAGTCTCCAGGGAGGACCTGTGGGCCTGCCACCGTGACTCAGCTGATGAGGGGAGTGATAAACACACCCGCCTTCTGCTGCCCCAACCTGCCCGGCACAGTCTTCATTCCTACTGATGAGCGGACCTCAGACAGGTGCCAGGATGCCTGGGTGTGGGCGCAGAGAACAGGGCCCAGCCCTCACCCCCAGCCTGACCTTGCCCAGGAGGCCTCCCTCCACCCTGGTTCCCACACCAATTGCCAAGGGCACCCCCTCTGCTGCCTGCAAGGCCCAGCCTACAGAGATCTCTAGGGCAGCCAGCTGTTTCGACGGGTCCCGGGGGGACGTGTGTACAGGAGTTCCAGGCCTGTGACATGGCTGCCCGTCCCACAACAAGCTCTCTGTATAACAGCACTGGTTCGGGATCGAAGCCCCTTGGGCAGACAGGAGAGAGACCCAGAGGCACAATGACTTGTCCATGCCATGCTGAGTGAGGGCCAAGATGAGCCTAGGAAGGACAAGCATCCTGGCTGTCCCCCCTCTGTAGCAACAACCTCCACAGTCATCTAAACCAGAGAAGAAGAGTTTCCAAGCCGCTGTGGAAAGGTGAAAGGCAGCAAGGGAAAGGAAGAAGGGAAGAGCAAACTTTCTGGTTTCTGCAGAGGAAGTGGCAGACAGGGAGTAAGGGGTTCCAAAAAGCTAGGACTAACCTAAAATGAAGGGAGGGTGCGGGGGAGAGACAGATAGAACACCACAACCGGCCAGGCCAAGGCCAGTGAGTATGGCCGGAACCAGAGCATGTGCGTGCCAATGTGTGTGCGTGCATGCGTGCGTGTGCGCACACAGACTCTCATGGGGCTGCAAGCCTCAGGTGAGTCACTGGGCAGAGAAGTTTTTTCCCAGGGCTGAAGGCCAGAGAAAAGCATCCCCTACATATAATTAGACAGCCCACAAAGCCATAAACACCAGGAGACTGGAGACCCTGACGGCTCTCAGAGTGGAGAGGGTGAGGAGCAGGAGGAGGCACCCCTAGAAGCCTCTAAGTTCTTGAGTCAGCAGGAAAACCCTGGGCAAACCACTAAGTGGAGAGATTTGCCGCCCCCCCCTTCCCCCAGTGGTCCCAAGATTCCTTCTGCAGGCTCTCTTCAGCTTGCCTTCACTTGCAGGCTGGGCAAGGCCTCCTGGCATGCCAGGCATCAGGACATCACCCCTCCCCAAGCGCCCATCCATCCATCCTCTGGGCTCTCCCACACTGAGCACAGTGATGTGTTACACGGGACCTCATATGCCATCTCATGACCAGCACAGGAGCTTCTGGAGGAAGCCAAAGCATCACTCTGCAGCTTTATCTGTGTTACACGGCTCACGCTGCCACCTCAGTGGCCCCATCCCTGTGATATGCACCCCACACATTCCTCCCTGTGGTAGGAGACATAAGATACCTACTCTCCTTGGCACCTGTCAGAGCACTCAAATCATACTCCATGGAAGGTTCCAGAATGCACACACCCACCCAAAACCCAACCTCTGCTGAAACCGGAAACCTCTGTCTCTTCCAGGGAACAGGATCTTGGCACTAAAAGCTCTTCATTCCACAGACTCCTTAATCCCATTCTTTCACCCCAGGCAAACTGGGGTAGGATCTCAGGGGGAACCTCAACCCAACATTACAAACCTGGTTGGTAAAAGCCACCAGAGAGAACAGTTAGTTCCATTTTTTTTTTTCTGGGCCTAGAAATCATTTAATGACCTAGCAATGAGACTTGGCACTGGAACAGGAGATGAAAGACAAAAAGGGAGGGAGTCAGGACCCCTGGGTGCTACCTTAGGTAGGTACCAGGGTGCCATCCAAACAAGGTGTGTGCTTCTGTGCAGGACCCAGGCCCAGCATCCTATGTCCAATTCCACTCTCCCGAGCCCTACTTTTCTTTTCTTTTCTTTTTTCTTTTGGTGGGTCATGTGGTTTGATCTCAGCCTGGGCACTGTCCCTGAGCTCTGCAGCTCAAGGCTGAGCCCTACTTCTGACTCCTGGCCGCTGCTTTACTGTAAGGCGTTCTTGCCTGCCCACACACAACCCTCAAGGGCACACAGCCAAGGCCCAAGGCATTAGCCAATGCTCAGGGTTTGCCCAAAGGCACTGTGGCAGGTCAGCTTAGCCCAGCCCAATGCCCCCTTCCTAACTGAAATGCTCACACCCAGGACACTCCAGGGTTGGTCAGCAAGATGGGGGCCTGGATTATTCCCACCCTCCATGTAGGGTTTCTCATCAAAGGCTCAACAGCCAGGTAAGGCACCCATTTGTGTTAAACAGACACTCGTTAGGCAAACACTACACCTACAAACATCCCATGTCTGTCATTTGTGCTCTCTGTACAGGCTCAGTCCCCTTCATCCAAAAGGAGGGAAATGATATTTTGTTACAAAGGTTGAGGGTAAAGATTAACTAAGAATTAGGAAAAACACTGAGCTCTCTTTAACAGGCACTCAATAAAAGGTAACTTCCATTGTATTGGCAGCTAATTCTCTTTGGCACTTTCATTACAAAGCACTTTCACCCTTGCATTGTAAAAGAAGCACACAAGTGACAGAATGAGGTCTGGAAGAACAGGCATGAAAGATATGTTTTGCAGATGGCCAGGACAAGACTTAGAAGCAAAGAGACTCGCCCTAGATTATGTAGTACAATTAGTGGCAGAGTTGAGGTTCGAACCACAATCTCGATCACAGGCTATGTCTACTGCTGCCTAACAAACTATGGATGTAGGTGATACAGAAACATAAGCTAAGAGCCACAGTAAATGCTAAAGAACAAGAGCTCTAGGTAGGTCTGGATGCCTGTGGCTCACACCTGCAATCCTAACTACTTTTAGGAGGCTGAGATGTGAGGATTGTGGTTCAAAAAGCCCTGATCCTCAGGAAAAACAAGAACATCCCCTGATGAGATCAGAGAACCTGGGACTAGCTGTCCTAGATGGGATGAGAGGTCCATGCTGAGATACACCTAGAACATCAAATCCACCAATCAGGAATGTTACTCACAGGTTAGACCTGACTTAGAACCTTCAGCTCTTGTTCTAACCAATCTGATGATTCCTTTCAACAAACTAGAATAAACGTAGAACAACTGCCTCAGTCAGGCACACCAATGTGGACAGGGGTAGAAGAGGGAAATAAATGTTCACAATCCAATTCAACAGACCCAGGGAATGGTGCTGTAGCCTGGCCCAGTGAGGAGGAAGGGGGCCATGGCACCCTGAGGAGAATAAACTATGTCTAGCACATTGGAGAAATACTTAAGAGTCCTGTCCAAACGAAGAATACTTTGGGGAAAACACTGATTCTAAACTCAATGCAAAAGTCTGAATGCCAAAGACACTTCATTCTCAAGGGATTTCAGGAATCCAAACTTCTGCTACAGCAGAGAAAGAAAAAAAAAAACAAAACAAAAAACTATGGTCTTCTACTAGAAACTACAAAAGAAAAAAAAAAACAAGCTTTTCAATCATTCTTTTTTTTTTGGGGGGGGGGCTGTTCTCCTTCCTTGACTTTTAAGGTTTCACTGGAACCCATTAAGAGCCACAGGTAGAGAATTAAACTGGTTCCACCCTCCCCTGGGAGCTGAAGCCAGCAGTGACATCACCCCCTAGGTCTGAGCCTGGGCAGAGGCAGCCAGTCTCCCCCCCCCCCTTGCCGGGCCTTAGGGAAATGTCTCTACTAGTCCCCATAATTAAAGCAAAAAGGATTTTATGCCTTTCAAGATGGAGGGGAAAGAAACAAGAGAAAAACTGCAAATAACTATTCCAGAATAATTCCCCCCTCCAACATGTGGCAGAAGCAAAAGAGAAAAGGACACACACACTTTTTAAACTCCTCTGTCTCAGTCTCTGGGGATTGCTTACTCTGAGCTACCTCCAGCCCATTCAGACACCCAACTGTCAGTCCCTACCTCCCTGAGTCCCCAGGGGGGCTCTGACCTCTTTCTCAAGGGGGGTGGGGGGGCCCTTGGGGCCAGAACTTGGCAGGTTTTGGATACTTTCTCCCATTTTAAAATCCCAACTGCCTGTTGTTTTTCTTTTAGGAAAGAAGAAGAGGGCAACACAGGGCAGGTATTTTATACAATGCAAGGCGGCCTCCTTTAAACAAACCAAGGGGGCTAGGAGTTTGGCCTAGTGGTAGAGTGCTTGTTTAGCATGCACTAATACCTAGGTTCGTTTCCTTTGGACTGCATACTTAGAAAAAAGCCAGAAGTGATGCTGAGGCTCAAGTGGTAGAGCTCTAGCCTTGAGAAAACCCAAGGGCAGTGCTCAGGCCCTGAGCCCAAGCCCAGGACTGGCAAAAACAAACAAACAAAGGTATTTGCTCTAAGAAAGGGCATTGCCCGGAAAGTAACCATCCTAAAAAAAAAAAAAAAGAATGTCTAAGCTCCATGCTGAAGTCTGCTCCACAGGCCTTCCAAAACTGCCCGGTCTTCCTTTCCTCACTAGGGATCTCCTGCCTCCTGGACCTTGTGTCCAGTGTCGGGGCCAGAAACAATGCATCCCATTGCACCATCTACCCCCACCCAGCGCACAGGAAACTCCAAGCTGAGAATGGCCAAGTCCAGCTGCCTCCAGAGCATGAATGGGCACTCTGGGATTGCGTTCACAGGAATGCCTGCCTCATTCCAGGCGAGCAGAAAGGAACTGCCGCCTGCCTCTTCAGATTCCGGCTGGAGGTGGATGCAGGACCCCACCTCCTGGGAGTCTCGGTGAGGCCTCATCTTGGCCTGGAGAGTTAAGCAGGAGGCAATGCCAGGCAGGTCAGGGAGGCACGCCAAGTGGCTCCACTCTCTGAGCCCCACAGAAACCACAAGCCTCAAGAGCAACTGCTTGAACCTGAAAGCCAGGAGTGCACCGGAGACTAGAATCCAGTCCCTTCTCGAGGCCCGACTCCCCTAGACTCAGCCCCACCACAGACTCAACTCACAGGCCACTCGAGAGGAAGCGGGGTCCTCTCTTGGGCTTCTGAATTTCTGGAAGTACAGATCACCCGGGAACCCATCTGCCTCCAAAACTTGAGGACCAAGCTCATCTTGGAAGCCAATCCCCAGGAATTCTCTCCATCAACGACTAGGATTACAGAAGAAAACACCCGGCCGTGGGTCGGCGCTGCCCCAGGCACCGGGGCAGGCGGTCCCCGAGGAGTCCTGCACCCGGGTGCCCACCCTGCCTGCCTTCCCTGCCCACGCGCCTCCCTTCGCCACAAGTAGGGAAGTCGAGCGGTCCAGATGTGGTGGCGAGGCCGCCACTTCCGGCAGGGGGAGCGCCCGGGCGCACACCTCCCCTGGGCCTCCCCCGGACGGCCGCGCCGGGAAGACCCCCCGGGGCTCCGCAGCGGTGGGGGGGCGAAGGCGGGGGCACCCCGCGGCCGGCGCTGACACCTGGCGGCCGCCCAGAGCCCGGCCCACGTCCAGGGCCGGCGCTCCGGGGCGGTTCCCAGGCAAAGGGTTACCGGGGCCGAGAACAAAGCGCCCCCATTGGGGAAGGCGGGCTAGCGGGCGGCGGCTGGGGCGGGAGAGCTACTTTCTGGGGACCCTCGGCAGGCTCTTGGTCGCCATGTCTAAAGGAGCTCGAACCTCACCAAAGGTGGCTGGTAGCATCCGCCCCCGGCCTCCGCGTTGGCCCCTGGGTCCCTCCCGGCTCCACAGGGCGGGCCAAGGGACGCGCCTTCCCTCCGCGGCTCCAGCACAAAGCCGAGTCGGGGGAGGGGGAGAGGCGGCCGCCGGACGCTCGCGTGGAAGGCGCCCCTCGGAGGGCAGCACAACTTCGGCCGCCCCCCCCCAACAAAAGTTGGGCCGCTCCGGAACTCCAGCGCTCCCAAGCCAACTTCCCGGAACCTCCCACTGCCAGCTCGGCTCGGCGCACCTACACCAGCCGGAGGCAAGCCCGAGGGCCCCCCGCTCGCCCTCTTCTGGGCTCTCTCGGCCAGCCCGCCCGCGTCCCGCTGCGCCCGAACTTGCCTTGGCGCAAAGGGCCAGGGTGCCCGGGCTCGGGTCTGAGGAGGGGGCGCCATGGCCACGGCTCCTGACCTCGGGGCCGCGCGGGAGACCCCCGGCGCCGACACGTGAGGAGACGCTGCGCCTACCCGAGCGCGGGCGCCACGCCGCGGACGCCCCCAGCGCCCGCCGACGGCGGGGTCCTGGTAGTGGGAGGGTCCTCCATCTCGGGGCCTGCCCGGCCGGCGAGCGCGGAAAGCCATCCCCGGCCCCCTCCCCCTCCACGTGCCGCGGCCCGCACCGGCGAG
This sequence comes from Megascapheus bottae, assembly GCF_031878675.1. NCBI lineage: Eukaryota > Metazoa > Chordata > Mammalia > Rodentia > Geomyidae > Megascapheus > Megascapheus bottae. The sequence goes on along the minus strand of NC_143515.1, from coordinate 71,704,248 downwards.
GGGCGAACCTCGGCTTCCCGCCGCCTCCCAGCCCTGCCCCGGGCCGCACTCACCGGCCAGGCCGGCTGCAGGCACAGCGCCAGCGCACACAGCCAGAGCCACAGCGCCGCGCGCCTCATGCTGCCCAGACCGGCGGCGGGAGCTCGGCGGGCTGCGCGGGTCGGGGCTGCGAGCTGCGCGGGGTTCCCGGCCGGCTCTGCTGGTGGCGCCGCGCGCTGCTCTCGCGGGCTCCTGCCCGGCGCGCTGACTGCTGTCCTGGGCGAGCGCTGTGCGGTCCGCCAGCTGGAGATTGCACCCGACTGCCCGGTTCCTCGGCGCCCAGATCCGCGCGCGAGCCTGCACCTCTCCCGCCGAGCTCCGCCTTATAATAAACTCGCAGGCCCTTTCGCTGTTGCAAAAGAACTAGCCCCCCACCCCCTGCTCCGCCAGGTCTCCGGGCCTGCCCCAGGCCCCACCCCGGGCCACGCCCCAAGGACCACGCCCCCAGCCAGGCCCCGCCCCGGGACCGCCCACCCTGACCGGGCCCCGCCCCTCGGAGGGCCCCGCCCACGGCCCCGCCCCGCTCCTCCGGCCGGGTCTACCTCGCTGTAGGCCAGCGCGGGCCGAGCCTCGCCTTCCTCCCAGGCGGTGAGTCCCCTGTCTCCCCCGGGTCTGGGGTTCTCCGCGTCTCGGGGCGCTGCTCCAGCCCCGAGAAAGCCGGGTTCCACATCCTAGGCCAGGACCTTGAGGGCGTTGCCCGGGCGCGGGGCCGTAGCTGGTCCTCGGTTGGACGCTAGTCTGCAGCGCCCTCTGGGCGGGGATGCGGGGATGTCCAACGCCTTCCAGGTGCGCTGCCTGGGTCCCCGGGAAGCCCTGGAGCGAGGAGGCCGTGGCCTGGTGCACACTGTCTGGACCCAAGCCCACTCCGACCTGTCCTCCGGCCGCACAGTTCACGCGCTCTCCGCATTCACCCTCCGGCCGCACAGTTCACGCGCTCTCCGCATTCACCCAGGACTGGGAACTCTGGACACTCAAGAACTGTTGTTTTTTTTTTTTTTTTTTGCCAGTCCTGGGCTTGAGCTCGGGGCCTTGAGCACTGTCCTTGGGCTTTCTCAAGGCTAGAGCTCTACCACTGGAGCCTCAGCACCACTTCCAGCTTTTTTTTCCCTAGATATGTGGTACTGAGGAAAGGACGTGTTCGGAGGCATTCTATAGAAGACAGTGCCTTCTCTCTTCATACTTGGATCCAAAAGGCAAAACAAACAGCTGCTTTGTTCCTGAAGGACCTCGGGCATGCCCAACTAAGGAGCACCAGTTGTGTGCCCCTCTTGGTGATTCCTTGTAAGCCCCTGGACCTCAAGAGATCCATCTTCCATCTAGCACAAGACCAGGCTGATGGGCCCTGCAAGGAGAGCCCAGGCCAAATGAACTTTGCACCTAGAGCTAAGGCACCAAAAAAAGACGGTGTTTTCTTTACCACCATTTTCTCTGGGCAGAAAGCATGCTCAGCTAGACCGGGTCTGCCTGAACTGGAAACCAAGACATATCAACCAATCTTTGTTGCCAGCCAGTTATGTCAGAAATACAGAGGGACATCTTTGGGTATTTCCCTGATACCAGAAGTTATTGAATAATAATAACCATTTCACAAGCCAAATCCATTCATTTTCCCAGTATTACTTATATCATTTGACAACCATGAACCATTGATAGGTATTTTTATTCCAATCTCAATTACTCCCAGATCACTCATTATACTTCATACTATAACAATATATAGGTAATGCCAAGAAAGGGTAAAAGAGACTGCAGAGTTAAGAAGCTGGGCTGGAGGCCCAGACAGATAGCTGGTAGAGACGCAGGGAAAAAAGTCTCTGTATGGAACCATGTAAGAAATTGTACATACTATGGGCACAGAGATGTTCAAGATACAGAGTTAGCCAGACACCAGTAGCTCATACCTGTAATCCTAGCTACTCATGAGGCTGAGATCTGAGGACCACAGTTCAAAGCCAACCAAGGGAAAAAAAAGTTCTTGAGACTTTCTTTTCTTTTCTTTTTTTTTTTTGCCAGTCCTGGGCTTTCTTTTTTTTTTTTTTTAGCTCAGGACCTGCACACTGTCCTTGGGCTTTCTCAAGGCTAGAGCTCTACCACTTGAGCTACAGCACCACTTCCAGCTTTTCTATGTGTGTGGTACTGAGGAATCAAACCTGGGTCTTCATGCATGCTAGGCAAGCACTCTATCACTAGGCCAAACTCCAGGCCCCAGTTCTTGAGACTTTATAAAGTATGGCCCAAATTGTAGAGCACCAACAGAAAAAGCCAAAGGAGAGCATTCAGGCCCTGAGCTCAAGCCCCAGTATAAACACACACACACACACACACACACACACACACACACACACACACACACACACACACACACACGTGTGACAACATGAGCCCACCCGCACATTGTCAAATGCAGGTGCAGGTGACAGGCCATTTTTAGTGTCAATTTGTCATGAGCAAATTGGAAACCAATAGAGATGGAGTCTGGGGGACTCTTGACAACTTTTCTGATCAAGACTTGTGAGGAGTAACCTGATGACAGGGTTCAGGGTGCCTGCCACAGCTCAGTCCTGGGGTACTCTTCCTTTTTTAGTCCCTGGTTGGAGGGGTGATTGATAAGTTCATGAGCCTGGGTTTTCTGATACCATACCATATAAAATATTTGCAGATGCAATTGTTCATTGGCATGAATAAATGATCAGTTTGTGCCTCAAGGTGTGCTGATAGATGGTAGTGGTTCATATGTATGAACAAGATATAGAATCATTCTATGTTCACTTATTCTCAAAATAGAGTAGCAGAGCTCAAAACTGTTACTCAGTAGAAGAGTGAAGCAAGACAGACTGAAAGCTGAATGTAGTTACCTGGAGCAGGCCCAAACTCTTCACCTCAGTCTCCTGAAGTTCCTCAGACTCTTAAAAGTCTTCAGTGTTGTAAGCCCCTGAGCTCTAAGTCAGTCAAGAAGGGAAATTGACTAGATTCTGTCCCCCTTTGGGAATTATTTCCTGGCACTAGCCAGCATCTTCTGCATCATGCCACACCTCTTGCCACCTCATGCCACACCTTGCCAGAGAACTCAGGGGTAACAGTCACTGCTCATCATGCTCTGTTCCTGCCTTTGCTCCTGGACCCCTCAATCAGCTTTCACTTTAGAGGAGAGAGGTCTCAGTTCCCCTCAGGTCTCTGTCTCTGGGGGTGTATAGAAAGGTCACTAGCCCTCTGTAAGGTCCTTCCAGGCTACTGTATGTCTCAGTAGTGACAGATAATGGGACAGTATGACTGGAGACCTCTCCAGGAACTCAAGGGAAACAGTTGAATTCAAGACAGGCCCCGTGTCTCTCAGCTTTTTACAGCTTTTCACCCCAATATGGAAGGAAATGAATAAGTTTGATAGTTTATCTTTTTCTTCTCAAATTAAGAAAACTTGTAGCCTGGCGCAGTGGAAATCAAGAAAACTTGTAGCCCAGCACAATGGCTCATGCCTGTAATCCTAGCTACTCAGGAGGCTGAGACCTGAGGACTGCAGTTTACAGCCAGCGGGAGGAAGAAAGTCTATGAAACCTTATCTAAAATTAACCACCCAAAAACTGGAACTGGAGCTATGCTCAAATGGTAGAGTGCTAAGCATTCATGAAGCTCTGGGTTCCATTGCTTAGTACCACATACTCAGAAAAAAGCAGGAATTTGAGCTGTGATTTGAGTGGCAGAGCACTAGCCTTGAGCAAAAAGTGTCCAAGGACAGTGCCCAGGCCCTGAGTTCAAACCCCAGGACTGGCAAAAAAAAAATGGTAGAGCACTAGCCTTGAGCATAAAATCTCAGGGACAGCACCAGGCCCGGGAGAGACAAGATAGAAATGCTGCTCTTGACAGGGCTGGCAGGTGGTAGAGGAAGAGCCTGGGTAGGAAGAAGAAATCTGACACTGGACTACAGGGCTATCCAGAGTGTACAGGGCACCGAACCGGCACAGGCATCGTCTGCTCAGACTGGCATCATCTGTGACGCTGAAAACACACTGACTCCACCCAGGGATTCTCTGTTGGTGATGTTTGTCAGTGGTGCTGTGGTAGTCTGGGCCTGGATACTGTCCCTGAGCTCTTCAGCTCAAGATTAGCGTTCTGCCACTTGAGCCACAGTGCCACTTCCAGTTTAATTGGTGGTTAATTGTAAATAAGAGTCTCACAGACTTTTGTGCCCAGGCTGGCTTTGAACCACAATCCTCAGATCTCAGCCTCCTAAGTATCTAGGATCACAGGTGTGAGCCACCTGGCTCGGTTAATGTTTTTATTCTCAAGAATTTCGAGCACCCAAAAGAGGTGCGTTTCATGCCTGCCACAAAAGGGGAAGGGAAACTGAAAAAGAATGGCTATCACATGCCGAATCCATTTCCTCTTCTCTGGCTCTGATTCTGCCACCTTAACTTCTCCCTGCTGCAGTTTCCATGGATTGCAAATGTCTTTAGGAGGAACACAAAATCAACCCCCACCCAGGCAGCAAAGACTTTCCAATCCTGACCAGTCCCTTGTCCCCCTCCTCCCATTCCTGAGATAATGATCAACCCGGCCACAGTTAGCCCAGGACTTATTAACCACGCATGCGTCTGGCCTCTCCCCTGTATTCTCTGTAAGCTCATGTCAGCACCCTGAAGATAAACCTGAGGTCACTGAACCTCTTTGTCTGTTCTTCCTGACTTGGCAACATTGGATTTGATTCACCAATGCCTCTCTTTCAGTGCTTATTGGGATAAGTGACCAAGCCTGGGCTGTTGGCTCAGTTGGAGTCTAGGCTATGGCCCTGAATTCTGGAAAGAAAATATTCACAAGTGGTCCCCCACAATAGAATACCATTTGGTATTTTGTAAATAAAGTAGATTAAGACAAAGATTAATTTTTTAAAGCACACACACACACACACACATATATATGTAACATATATGTGCCAATACTGTGACTTGGACTCAGGACCTGGACATTGTGCTGGCAGGCACTCTACTATTTGAGTCACAGACCTATTTCCCACTTTTTGGTGATTAATTGGAGATAAGAGTCTCATGGAGCCTCCTTTGCCAGGCTGGCTTCAAATCCTCGGATCTCAACCTCCTGAGTAGCCAGAATTACAAGCATGAGCCACCAGTACCCAGCAATTTTGAATTCTTAAAAAAAAAAGTCAAACACACATAAATAAGATGCATACAAAACATTCTCACTCCAGCTAATAAAAAAATAAATTTCCCTATATCAACTTCCAATCATTGTGAAGCTGTTTAAAGGACAGCTAGTTGTTTTATTGTTAACATAGCTGAAGGCGTGGCTTGAGTGGTAAAAGTGCCTGCCTAGCACCCTGAGATTAAGAGGGGATGTGGGGGGGGGGTGTGGATTTAGGCTCTGAGGTCTGAAATCGAAGGTTCAAAGCCAGCCCATGACACTCATATCTCCAAAATACTGAAGGTGGAGGTGTGTGACTCAAATGGAGGAAAAAAGCCAACTTCATTTCTGTAATTATAGCTACTCAGGAGGCTGAGATCTCAAGATTGCAGTTCGAAACCAGCCCAGGCAGGAAAGTCCAGGATACTCCTATCTCCAATTAACCCCCAGAAATCAGAAAGTGGTGCTGTGGCTCAAAGTGGTAGAACACGGGCCGGGAGTTTGGCCTAGTGGTAGAGTGCTTGCCTAGCATGCCTGAAGACCTGGGTTCGATTCCTTGGTACTACATACCAGAAGTGGTGCTGAGGCTCAAGTGGTAGAGTTCTAGCCTTGAGAAAAATCCAAGGACAGTGCTCTGGCCCTGAGCTTAAGCCCAGGACTGGTTGAAAAAAAAAAAAAGTGGTAGAACACTAGCTTTGTGTGGGAAGAGTTCAGGGACAGCGCCCAGGTCCTGAATTTAAGTCCTGCAGTCAAAAACTTTTAAAAGCCAAGCAAGCAAGAATACAAGGCTGTGATTTCAAGTCCCAGTACTGGACCAGGTGGGGAAAAAGAATAGTATAAACAGCTATCCACCAATCATCCAGTTTACCAAATCTTAATTAAGGTATCCTTTCCTTTTCCTTTTTATGAAATGAATGACTGTAGAATATGATAGTGATTTCTATGCACTAACTTGACTGGGCTGAGATACCCAGATAACTGATGAAATATTATTTCTGAGTATGTCTATAAGGATGCTTCCAGAAGAAAATTACACTTGAAATAAGAGAGAGAGAGAGAGAGAGAGAGAGAGAGAGAGAGAGAGAGAGAGAGAGAGAGAGAGAGACAGAGAGAGACAGAGAGAGACAGAGAGAGACAGAGAGAGAGACAGAGAGAGAGACAGAGAGACAGAGAGAGAGAGAGAGACAGAGAGAGACAGAGACAGAGACAGAGATAGAGACAGAGACAGAGAGACAGGAAGATTCATGGTCAGCAATGGGTGGGTATCATCTTATCTATTGATGGCCAAATAGTGTTACCTAAAGGAAAGACTCACACCCTCTTTCTCCTCTCCTTCTCTCTTCTTTTTTTCCTCTCCTTGAATTGAGACCATCTTCTCCTACCCTTGGACATTACAATCTCGTTTCTTAGATCTTTGAACTTTGAACGCACACCATCAGCTTTTTCAGTCTCCAGCATATAGGTAGAAGATTGTAGGACTTCTCTGCCTCCATAATCTTATGAACCAATTCCTGTAATAATTTATTCATTTATGTTTAGATCCCATTAGTTCTGCTTCTCTGAAGAACCCTGACTAATACACAAATATAATTGGGCTTGTCCAATTTGTGTTACATTTTGAAATTTGTCCATGTTGATACATGTAGTGCTGGCTCATTAATTTTAATTGCTATACAGCAACCCATTGCCTTACTGCATTATAAAAAGCCACAATTTATCTACAAACATTTAGATGTTTCCAGTTATTGTTGCTTTTTGAGTGTGTGTGTGTGTGTGCCAGTCCCAGGGCTTAAATCCAAGTCCTAGGTGCTCAGGTGCTGTCATTGGGCTTTTGTTTGGTCAGCATGGGGCTTGAACTCTGGGCCTGGACGCTGTCCATGAGGTCTTTGGCTCAAGGCTAGTGCTCTGCCACTTCAGCCATAGTGCCACTTCCAGTTTTTTGGTGGTTAATTGCAGATAAGAGTCTCATGGACTTTAGTGCTGAGGCTGGCTTTGAACCGTGATCTTCAGATCTCAGCCTCCTAAGTAGCTAGGATTACAGGGATGAGCCATTCACCTGGCTTCTTTTTGATTAAGGCTAGTACTCTACTGCTTGAGCCCCAAACCACTTCCAGCTTTTTTTTGAGTATTTTATTAGACATAAAAGTCTCACAGACTCTTGCCCTGGGTTGGCATCAAACTACGAATCCCAGATCTCAGTCTCCTGAGATGCGAGGGTTACCAGTGTGAGCTTCAAGTGCCAGGCTGTAAGAATTTCTTTAAGGAAAATGTTCTTCAAAAAGCTTCTAACAGGGCTAGGAATGTGGCTTAGTGGTGGAATGCTTGCCTAGCATATGTGAAGCCCCGGATTCAATTCCTCAGTACAACATAAACAGAAAATGCCAGAAGTGGCACTGTGGTTCAAGTGTGGAGTGCTAGCCTTGAGCACAAGAAGCTTATGGACAGTGCCTCGAACCTGAGTTCAAGCCCCAGAACTGGCAAAAATAAAATAAAATAAACAAGGAAACAAACAACAACAACAAAAAACACTTCTAACAATATACTCTTTCTTCTCACCTGTTTTCTTTAAACAATGTATACTCTGATAGATACTCAATGTGTACTACAACAGTTTCCATTTTTCTTTAGAGTCTATGAGACTCTTTTTGCCAGTCCTGGGGCTTGAACTCAGAGCCTGATCACTGTCCCTGAGCTACTTTGTGGTCAAGGCTAGCATTCTACCACTTGAGTCACAGTACCACTTCTAACCTTTTCTAACTAGATTATTGGAGATAAGAGTCTCCCAGACTTTTCTGGGCTCGTTTTGAACCTGTGATCCTAGGATCTCAGCTGCTTGAGTTGCTAGGGTTAGGATTGTGAGCCATCTGCACCCAGCTCCATCAGACTCTTGTGTCCAATTAACCACCAAAAATTGGGAAGTGCGGTTGTGGCTCAAAAGGTGGAGTGTTTAGTGAAAAGGCTTGGGGACAATGCCCAGATCCTGAGTTCAAGTCCCAGAATTAGTGCACACTCGCACGCTCGCACAGCACACACACACACACACACACACACACACACACACACACACACACACACACACGAAAATACAAAAAAGAAATGTGTTGGGCTCTGGTGTATGCCTGGGAAGGAAAGTCTGCCTGTCTGTCTGTCTTTCTTTTTTGTTGGTTGTGGGGCTTCTGGGCCTGGGCGTTGTCCTGAGCTCAAGGCTACCACCCTACCACTTGAGCCACAGCCCCACTTCCAGTTTTCTAGTGGTTAACTGGAAATAAGTGTCTCATGGATTTTAGTGCTTGAACACCAAAAAAAAAAAAAAAAAAAAAGAAAGAAAAGAAAAGAAAAGAGAAAAGAGAATCATTATGCATCTTCAGTGTAGGAAGTCAACACACTATTCCTAAACTGCTCACTCAGATTGTTCATGATGGGAAAAACACTTACCTTAAAAAGAAAAAAAAAGTTCAAGACTCTGTTATTCTTCATTTTCTGTCACTTTCGAGCAAATCAAATTAAAACAAAAAATCCACCACAGCTAACCCCTTCCATGAGGAAGTGGGCAATCTCGAGCCGTGGGGAGGGTGAGTGACTGAGGGAAGGAGGGAGAGGAGGCAGAGACAATGGCTTTGAAAAAGCCCCTAGAAGCCTCCTGGAGGCTGCTCACCTCTTTCCCAGGCCTGGTCCTCCATGTTTGACTTCGGCTTTCTTTCAAGTCACCTAACAACTGTGCCCAAAAGAGCTGTAGAGAGAAAATGGCTCTGTTTGAGAGAGGCCTTTCCAAGGGCCTCCGTAAACTCTGCACAGGACTTGCGTCCCACGGCGGGGGGGGGGGGGGGGGGGGGATGGGGGATGGGGGAGGGCTCTAGAGGAAGCCCCTACCTTAATTCCTGACCGCTCTGGGACTGTCCTCGAGCCCACTGGGAGACACGTGGGCACATGAAGGCACCAGGGAGCTCGGTTTCTCCTGAGAAATGCATAGGCTTGCTCTCCAAGCCTGAGAGCTGTGGAACCAATCATGTTTCTGTGGGTTATTTTTCATTTGTCTTATTTTTGTGTGCCAGTCCTAGGGCTTGAACTCAGGTCCTGCGCACTGCCCCTTAGCTTTTCTACCCAAGGCTAACACTACCATTTGAACTCTAGCTCCATTTCTGGCTGTTTTAGGAGTGAACTGGAGAAAAGAGTCCCACATGGACTCCTTGCCTGGCCTGGCTTCAAACTTGATCTCAGACTCCTGAGTAGCTGGGATTACAGACAGGCGCTACCAGTACCCAGCTTGACCTGTTTATTTATAATATGTAGCTCCTCCTAAATTGACTATAATTCTTACAGATTTGGGGAGGGAAGGATGAAAATGAATCCTTTTTTTTTGCAAATACCTTTGGATTCAGTGTCTACTTTCCCAAAAGTAGCCTGTTGATGCTGCCTTGTCCTATAGAGACCGGACACCCTGGATGGAACCCAGTCTTTACAGAGGAGGGTGGCATGAAGCTCAAGCAATTAATAGGTGATCCCAAACTGCCCCATTTCCCAGCACTTACGGTGTGTTCCACACAGATGCAGTGCCATTCTCCTGCTCCAGCATCTGGCATGAGTAGAGTCCTTGGCGTTGGAGCACATAACCAAGTTGCAGAGAGCTGCTGCAATGCAGGCTTAGGGATGGATGCTGCAGACACAAGAGGGAACACATAAGGTTTTCATTTTCTGGGAGTTCACAGTCTTTGGGATGGGGGGGCGATATAAACAATCCTTATAAAACAAAGAAGTGTGTACATTACTGGTCTGTTTACCAGCAGCTGGGAGCAAGGATGGATTCCAAATGCAAGAATAAGTTTCCACAAGGTTTCATGGACAAGGGCAGAGTTGAGGGGGTGAGTGGAAGCCATTAGAACCTGACCTTGAAGAAGGAGGGTTTGGACACTATATTAATTTCCTGTGGCTGCTGTAACAAATTAGTACAAATTTGGTGGCTTAAAATAACATACATTTATTCTCCTCTAGTTCTGGGAACCAGAAGTCCAAAGTCAGTTTGGCCCGGTTGCAATCACACAGTCAGCAGGCCTGTGCTCCTGCTGCAGGCTCTGTGGAGTATAGGGCTGGCCTCTTCCAGCTCTGGCAGCAGCTGCCAGTCCCTGCTTTGGCAGCACTGCCCATTGTCACAAGGAGCCTCTTCAGCTGTCCTCAGACTACCATCTCCTCTGGGTATACAATGATGTCCATTTGCCTCCCTCCTGTACCCAGGGCTCACATCTGTAATCCTAGGTACTCAAGAGGTTGCGATGTGAGGATCACGGTTTGAAGCCAGGGAGGGCATGAGTCTGTGAGACTCTTATCTCCAATTAGCCACCAAAAAAAAAAAAAAAAAAAAAAAGCCAGCAGTGAAGCTGTGGTTCAAGAGTAATTCATGAACAGACTTTCAGAGTAGCTCAGTGGTAAAGCACTTGCAAAAGGCCCTGGGTTGTATCCCCAGCACAGAAAAACAGTAAATACATAAATAAAATACAGGTGATCGCATTTAAGATCAACCCAAATAATTCAGGATAATTATTCCCACCTCAGAATGTTTAACGTAATCACATCTGCAACTCTCCACCCTCCCACTTTGTCCAATACTAACACACACACAGGCGCCCAGAATTCTGAGAAATCTTTTTTTTTTTTGGGGGGGGGGTCTCCTTATACCTGTGGATACCTAGCTTGCTGAGTGCTGTGACTACAAGTAGGTGTGGTCATACCCGACTCATGTTTTCACCTTTTAGAATCTGTCAGACAACCTACAACACCCAGGTGGCACAGGCTCAGGCCATTTCTGCAGGGGACCTAACAAACGCAAGGAAGCAAGGCAGCTTCAGAAGGTGTGGCAGCTGCCAAGGCACGGGATGTCTGGTGAAAACCCGTGTGGCCTCCGCCACCAAGGGACCTGAGCCTTGACCTTTCAGAGCAGTGGAAAGACAGACGGGATGGGGCTGATGTTTGGGGGGCAGATCCTCTGCTCCTGTGTGGAGTACCGAGTGCAGAGAGGGAGAAGCAGCCCGAAGGCACGGAAGCCCAGAGACAGCAGCGTGGGCAGCGGCTGCGCTGGCAGCAGGTGCTGTCAGGTGAGGCCCACAGGGCGCCTGCGTCTGAGTCACTGCAGGCTGTCCCAAGGCTGGGAAGTTCTGCTGAAGGCAGGTGTGCCAGCCTCATCTTCTCAGGGACGGGCCAGTCATCCTGAGCCACTTCCTGGCCCCCATCAGTCCTCCCCCACAGGTCTCTCATCAATGATCTCTTGTCTGACTTACCCGGGCTCCCTGAGTCAGCCCCAGCCCTTGGGCAGATGCTTCTAGTGAAAGAATAGGAGCGGAGCAGCAGGTCAGACTTAAAGAAGCCGCTCCCCTCACCACTGCCCCCTCCCAACCCCATGCATATTCCTTCTCCACACGTAGTGTGCATGTCAGTGGCTGGGGCTTCCACTCAGCATCTCACACTTTTGCTTGATGTTTTTTTGTTGTTGTTGTGTTTTTGTTTTTGCCAGTCCTGGGCTTGAGCTCAGGGCCTGAGCACTGTCCTTGGACTTTCTCAAGGCTAGAGCTCTACCACTTGAGCCTCAGCACCACTTCTGGCTTTTTCTATGTATGTGGTACCGAGGAATGGAACCCAGGTCTTCATGCATGCTAGGCAAACACTAGGCCAAATTCCCAGGTCTCACTTCACTTCCTGTTTTCTAGAAGTTAATTGTAAATAAGGTCCTGAGACTGGTGCCTGGGCTCTCTTTGACCCTGGATCCTCAGATCTTAGCCTCCTGAGTAGCTAGGATTACAGGTGTGAGCCACTGCACCTGGCTTCTTCTACACATTTTTAATGGTCATTTTATCTGGGTGATTTTGGGCCAGCAAGGTAACTTTTTTTGTACTTTAATTTGCCCCTCGGAATTGAAAACATACAAAGGCCTACATTTAACAGGTTGGGGAGGAAGGCCAGCCCCTGTGCTCCCTACCTGAAATCTGTGAGCAAGTAGTGCACAGCAGGGGTTGGCTGGACTAGAGACAGGCCAGCTCTCCCTGCTCTGTGACCTCGGGCACATTCCTTCAGCACAGAGAAGGCATTCTAACAATGCATACGCGTGGTTTACTGAGCACCAGGCTGCTCTTAGAAGTAATAAAGGCATTCGAGGCCTGCTTTGGAGAGAATGTGGGGTGGGCTTTTAAGGGACTCCACACCCTCCAGCGTTAAGTCACAGTGCTTTGGGGGTGCACATCCTCCCCATTCCTGCAGTGCAGGTACACACACACAGGTGCGTCTCTCTTCCAACCCCAGAGCCGAAGGCAAAGGAGTTCTTCCACTCAAGATGAAATAATTTCAGGTACAGCTGGATGTGACAGCTCTCCAGACTACACTGGACCTGTAGAACCTTCTAATACTCAGAGAGACAGACACAGAGATTCCATATGGACTTAATATAAGGATCAAACTCAAGTGGTAGAGTGCTAGTCTTAAGTAGAAAAAGCCAGGATTACAAATATAGACTACTGGCACCCAGGTAGTTGTTTATTTATTTATTTTATTATTCTTAATTTTTTTTTTTTCTGTCATGGGGCTTGGACTCTAGGCCTGGGTGCTGTCCCTGAGCTCTTCAGCTCAAGGCTACCACCTTTCCCCTTGAGCCGCACCACCACTTCCTGTTTTTTTCTAATTGGAGATAAGAGTCTCATGTTCTTTAGTGTCCGGGTTGGCTTTGAACCAGGATCCTCAGATCTCAGTTTCCTGAGTAGCTAGGATTACAGGCATGAGCCACCGTGCCCAGCTTTTGTTTTTTTTTTTTTTATTTTTAAGTGTATATGAATTGTTCAAAAATGGATTTCATTGAGACATTTTCGCACATGTAATAATGTATTTTATTCTCTTTATTCTCTGATTTATCTTGTAGGCAGGCTCTTTGAATTGCATTGAGCTTTCTTTGAGCCAGGTCTGGGTGTGGGAAGCCACAGCAGTGCAAGGCTAGGGAGTAGCAGTCAGTTGATGAAAGGGGCCCCAAGATGACTCGGTCTGAGTCCTAAATTGGGGTGATTCAGAATACCAGGCCCTGCCCTCAGGGGCACAGGAAGCTCAGGAAAGGCCTCCTGGAGGAGCTGGTGTTCAGGAAGAAGTCAGAGGCTAGGCAGCACTTTGTCAGATAAGCAAGTGAAAGGATGGGTGTGGGGCAGGGCTTGGTCTGCCTAGGCTGTGGGCGGGCCAAGCTCCACCTGTGCTCTTGAGGAATCCTGTTCACCAGGGGTGTGGGGGGTGGTATCTGGGGGGTTGGGGATGGGGTGGCCGCAGGTAGGGCTGATGGGACTTTGGGCCTGGATGATGTAGGATGTTAAAGGGCCAGGTACTGCTGGCTCACACCTGTCATCCTGGCTGATTAGGATTAGGAGCTCAGATGTGAGGACCACAGTGTTCACAGCCAACTCAGGCAGGAAAGTCCCTCAGACTCTCATCTCCAGTGAACCACTAGAAAACCAGAAGTGGTGCTGTGGCTCAAAGTGGTAGAGCCTTGAGCAAAAGCGCCTAGGGACAGCACCTAGGTCCTGAGTTCCAACTGGAAAAAAATGAGAGAGAAGGAGAGAGAGGGGAGAGGGAGAGGGAGAGGGAGGGAGAGAAAGGGAGAGAGAGAGAGAGAGAGAGAGAGAGAGAGAGAGAGAGAGAGAGAGAGAGAGAGAGAGAGAGAGAGACAGAGAGACAGAGAGAGACAGAGAGAGAGACAGAGAGAGAGACAGAGAGAGAGAGAGAGAGAGAGAGAGAGAGAGAGAGAGAGAGAGAGAGAGAGAGAGAGAGAGAGAGAGAGAATAGAGAATCTGGTTATCACACCAGAGGGATGTACAAGAGCTGGCAGCAGAGATTATGATTACTTTGACCCGATGAAGTCTGAGCCAGGATCCTGGGGGTCAGGGGTCAGGAACTCCCACTTGAAAATTTCCCACCAAGATCTTGGGTCTGCATCACCCGGGGTGACCCTTCTCCTTCCTTCTTCTTCCCTTCTTTTTTTTGGGGGGGGGGATCTTGTTACCTAGGTCATCTGTGAATCCCTGATCTCAGTGAATCAGTCCTCCTCCTTCCTTAACCTCCAAGTGGCTGCGACTACAGGCTGGAGACACCACACCCATTTCTCCCATCATGACTCCATGATCATGGCTGTATCATGGTGATACAGCCAATGCCAACTGGTGCTGGGATGGGTGAGCCCATGTTGACACACTGGTATCAGTCCTTGGGTGACTCTGAGATCACTCTTGGTGTTGAATGCCCTGTGAGTTTTGATAGATGTATCATACAGAAGTTTCACTGCCTGGTGCTCCACAGATTCAGCCTTCCCTGCCCCCACTTACCTTTTTATTGACATCTATACTCTTGGCTTTTGCTCATAGTTTAGGAATAGGATCTCTTCATCTTCTCTGCCCAAGCTGGCTTCGGACTTTAATACTCTGAGCTCAGCCTCTTGAGTAACAAGGATTACAGGCATGAACCACCAGCATTGTGTCTCATCTGAAACACTTAAGTTGTGGTTCTACCACTTGGGCCACATCTTCCAGCTTTTTGGTGGTTCATTGGTGATAAAGAGTCTCTCAGATTCGTCGGCCTGGACTGCCTCTGAACCTTGATCTTCCCATCTCAGCTTCCTGAGTAGCTAGGACTACAGTGTGCCCCAAGGGATCCAGAAGTGTACAGTATTGTGTACAAGTGCACTGTGTGCAACCAATCCCAGTATTTTCTAAACTTGCAAAGCTAAAACTTTATGCCATTAAATAGAAATTCTTTACTTTCTCCTTCCCCAGACCCTGGCACACACCACTCTGTTTGCTTTATGAATTTGCCCACTTTAGATTCCTCAGATAAATGGAACGAGCAAGTATCTGACTTTTCATGTTTAGCTCGTTTCATTTAGTATAACATTCCCATGGTACATTCATGTTGTAGCACATGTCCACATTTCCTTCATTAATATTCTGGGCTGGGATGTAGCTCAGTGCAAAGCACTTACCTAGCAAGTGTAATGTGCTGGGTTCCATCTCAAGATATAAAAAGGGAAAGACAAAAAACACACTTAAAAGTTTATTATCACAGCTGGGCAAGGTGGCTCACATCTATAATCCTAGCTACTCAGGCTGAGATCTGAGGATTGAGGTTCAAAGCCAGACCGGGCAATACAAAGCAGAGAGACTCTTAATTAATTACTAGAAAATGGGAAATAGGGGCCGGGAGTTTGGCCTAGTGGTAGAGTGCTTGCCTAGCATGCACGAAGACCCAGGTTCGATTCCTCGGCACCACATACTTAGAAAAAAGCTGGAAGTGGTGCTGAGGCTCAAGTGGTAGAGCTCTAGCCTTGAGAAAGTCCAAGGACAGTGCTCAGGCCCTGAGCTCAAGCCCAGGACTGGCAAAAAAAAGAAAAGAAAAAAAAAAAAAGAAAAAAAAGAAAATGGGAAATAGGACTGTGGCTCCAGGGTAGGGCAGTAGCCTTGAGCTGAAGAGCTCATGGACAGCACCCAGGCCAGAGTTTAAGCCCCATGATCCCCCGCCCCCCCGCAAAAAAATGATGATCACATTATATATGTGTGTAAACATATATACATGAATATCTATGCACACGTACACATATTATATATATACACATATATGCACACACATAAATACCCACACACTTGTTTTACCTGTTCATTTGTCAATGTACAGTTGGGTTGTGTGTTGATCAGACTTTGATTGATGTGGTGGCAAATGCCTGAGAGAACAGTTTGATGGAGAAAAGATTTTGGTTTCAGTCCATAACTGAACAAGGTCAGCGACATTGTTTCTAGGGCCTTAGTGATACGAACATTACAGTGAAAGGGTGTGACAGAGGAGAGTCATTGATTCAGTGGCAGCTAGGGAGCACACAGAGAAACACAGGAAGGGGATCAGGCATCACACATTCTTCCAAGAGCTGTGTTCTGATGGCTTAAGCCTTTAATCCTAACTACTCAGGCAGGAGGTGGGGATCTGAGGATGACAGTTCAAATCCAGCCTGGGCAGAAAAGTCTCCAATTTTAATCACTGAAAAGCCAGAAGAAGAGTATGGCTCAGGTGTAAACAAGCTATGGGGACAGCACCCTGGTCCTGAGTTCAAGCTGCAGAACTGGTACAAATTAAAAAAAAATGATTCTTAAACCTAGTCTGAAACTAAATTTGTCTAGAAAATTATTAATTTCAGTTTTAGTTTGCAGGTAGACTTAATATACTATCTTTTTTTGTGCTGCTAATCAATGAACCTATGACCTCTAATACTACCACCAAACTATGCCGTGTGTGTGTGTGTGTGTGTGTGTGTGTGTGTATGTGTGTACTAGGGTTTGAACTCAGTCTCCTGTTCATTAGTGGGTGCTGAATCTGTGTCACATCCAGCCCTGCTTTTCTAGTTATCTTGGGATCAGGGTCTCATTTTCTTTCGGGTATCTGTCTGGACTGCTGACTGTCATCTACCTATGTGTGGTTGCTAGGATAACAGGTGTGTGTCACCATGTTCAGCTCCCCTATTTGATGGAATCTTCCAAATTTTTCTGCCCAGGGAGGTCTAGGACTAAGAGAGCCTCCCAATAGGAACTTAATATTGATAAGTTCTTGTCACTGCATTTTGCTATGTGTTGAAAAGGAGTATTGTGAACGTTTGCCCAGCATTGGGCCTCAGCCTTCTATATTCTTGTCTTAGCTTCCAAATAGCTAGGATTATAGGCACAAGCCACTGGCACTAGCATTTTTATATTATCCTCTTTTACATATCCCCTTTATTAATATTCATTTTCTGTTGTCTAAAATAATCAAGATTAGCAAAAAGCACACTTTATCAGGATTTTTAGCAAATCAAATTACTTTTAAAGTGGAAATCCTATGAACTGTGTGTGTGTGTGTGTGTGTGTGTGTGTGTGTGTGTGTGTTTGGGTATTATTGTTTGAGTTTATTTTGTCAGTTGTGAGCTTGAACTTGGGCCTGGGCACAAACCCTGAGCTTCTTTTGCTCAAGGCTAGAATTCTGCCACTTGAGCCACAATGCTACTTCTAGCTTCTGAGTAGTAGTTTACTGAAGAGAAGAATCTCACAGACTCTCCTGTTCAGGCTTGTTTTGAACCGCCATTCTCAGATCTCAACTTCTGGAGTATCGAGGACACTAGGCGTGGGCCACTAGCACGCAGCCCTCATTTATCTTTTTTTTTTTTTTTTTTTTTGCCAGTCCTGGGCCTTGAACTCAGGGCCTGAGCACTGTCCTTGGGCTTTCTCAAGGATAGAGCTCTGCCACTTGAGCCATAGCACCACTTGTGGCCTTTTCTGTGTGTATGGTGCCGAGGAATCAAACCCCGGTATTCGTACATGCTAGGCAAGCACTCTACCACTAGGCCAAACTCCTGGCCCCTCATTTATAAAATAAAACTTTAGGGAGGGGATGGGAGACGGGAAGAGGGACAAAAACATGAGAAGAGGTATCAAGGTTAGAGAAGTAATGTAGCCATTACCTGATGAATGGAACTGTAACCCCTCTATTATCCCCAAAATAAAATACAATTAAAGAATAACTTTATTGTTATTTATCAAGGTATTGTATAGAGGGAACTCATTTATCCTTTAGGATTTTTATTGTTACATTTTTCTCTGAAGAATTTTTGGGCTAATCCCTTCAAGTTTTCATTGCTCTGTGTGTGTGTGTGTGTGTGTGTGTGTGTGTGTGTCTATTGTGGGGCTTGAACTCAGGGCCAGTCACCAGTAGTGAGCCACTGGCACTCAGCTTATTAATTTTAAAATCAATCCATAGTTCTAGATAAGAGTAGTCCTTTGTAAAATTTCATTGTCAGGATGATGTAAGAGGGGTTATAATTGCATATGTAAAGAAGTGCGTACATTTCTTCTCAAACCTTGTTACCTCCTCCCATGTTTTTCTCCCATTTTCTCTCCCCCACCCCTCCCCAACAGTTCTTTAAGAAGAGGACTTAAAAATTTCAAAGTTTGGCCGGGAATGAGGAGTGTGGCCTAGTGGTAGAGTGCTTGCCTAGCATACATGAAGCCTTGAGTTTGATTCCTGGGGACCACATACACAGAAAAAGCCCGGAAGTGGTGCTGTGGCTCAAGCAGTAGAGCACTAGCCTTGAGAAAGTTCAAGGACAGTGCCCAGGCCCTTAGTTCAAGCCTTGGGCCTGGGTGTGTGAAGCTCAAAGCTTACAAAAAGGTGATTCTTCAAGATATGCTTTAATCAAATTCACCCTTTCTCTTCCTCTCTCATTATTATTTTGCCAGTCCCAGGGCTTGAACTCAGGGGCTGAGCCCTATCTTTGGGCTTTCTCAAGGCTAGAGCTCTACCACTTGAGCCACAGTACCATTTCTGACTTTTTTCTATGTATGTAGTACTGAGGAGTTGAGCTGAGGCTTTCTGCATTTTAGGCAAGCACTCTACTACTAGGCCAAACTCTCGCACCCTCATTAATTTATTTTTTATATTGTTGGGATAATGTATGGAGGGATGAGTTACATTGGTCAGGTAGTAGGTGCATTACTTCTCACACCTTGATACCCCATCTACCCTTAATTTTTTTTTTGCCAGTCCAGGGCCTTGAACTCAGGGCTTGATCACTGTCCTTGGGCTTTCTCAAGGCTAGAGCTCTACCACTTGAGCCACAGCACCACTTCTGGCTTTTTTTCTATGTATGTGGTACAGAGGAATTGAACCTGGGTCTTCATGAATGCCAGGCAAGCACTCTACCACTAGGCCAAACTTGGCCCCTCATTAAAAATTTTAAAACAGAAAAACAAGAACAAATTCAAAGCTATACTTCCAGTAGGAAATGCATTTGTTTTAAACATACAGACGACTTTTTTTTTTTTTTTTTTTGCCAGTCCTTGGCTTGAGCTCAGGGCCTGAGCACTGTCCTTGGACTTTCTCAAGGCTAGAGCTCCAACACTTGAGCCTCAGCACCACTTCTGGCTTTTTTCTATGTAATGTGGTACGGAGGAATTGAACCCGGGTCTTTGTGTATGCTAGGCAAGCACTCTACCACTAGGTGAAACTCCTGGCCTCTAAACATAGACTTTTGTTAGTGGACATAGTTCTGTTTCTAAGATGTATCTTTGGTCTAATTCTACTGCATTCTACTAGGAGAATTTGTCCTGTATGATCTCAGCCTTGTGGAATTTACTAGGCTTTTCATAATGGCCTAATAAACACACACCACAAAAACCCTTGGATGTTCTGAATCCAGCTGTAGCAGTGATTAATGCTTAAGGGGGGAGAATTGGAAGGTATAGGGAGTGAGGAGAGTTTGTTTTTACTTTTAATGCTTTTAACTTTACTTCTGTGTGCTATGCTCCCAGCCCCTAGGAGACTCTTAACCACTAAAAAAGCCAGAAGTGAAGCTGGGGCTCAGGTAGTAGAGTGCCAGCCATGAGCAAAAAAGCTAAGGGACAACAGCAAAACAGTGATGTTTTGACTGAGAAGTGTTATTTTTTTGTGGTGCTGGGGATGGAAACCAGGGTCCAGGTTGATGCCTGGTCAGCACTCTGTCCCGAGCTCACCCTCAGCTCAATGCAGTCTTTCAAGAGTGACTTAGAGCTGGGAGCTAGTGCTATAGTTTCAAGAGGTTGAGATCTGATCTGATGATCACAGTTCAAAGCCAGTCTGGGTAGAAAAGTCTCCAGAAAATTGGAAGGTTGTTGTAGCTCAAGTGGTTGAGTGCTACCCTTGAACAAAAGAACTCAGGGACCTGACAAAAAAACAATTAAAAGAAACAATTTAAAGAAAAAAAGAGTTTTAGGGGTCAGGAGTTTGGCCTAGTGGTAGAGTGCTTGCCTAGCATGAATGAAGACGCGGGTTCGATTCCTTGGTACCACATACATAGAAAAAAAACCTGGAAGTGGTGCTGAGGCTCAAGTGGTAGAGGCTCTAGCCTTGAGAAAGTCCAAGGCCAGTGCTCAGGCCCTGAGCTCAATCCCACCAGTGGCGAGAGGGAAAAAAAAAATTTTATTAGAGAACCTGCGGGCCTGGAGGGCGCAGCCTTTGAGAGCATCTTTACGACAGCCCTGGACTGAAATAGACAGCTACTTGGTCACGGGGTCAACTAGCAAGAATTAAAAGATGGATTCCCAGCTGTGAGCAGTTGCACTGAGTGTGATGCAGCTTGCTGCCAGCAAGGGGGTGCTCTGCAGTCTGCCCTGCACGTAGATGAGCAGACTGAAGCAGGAGGCAGAGGTGGAAGGGCTGTCATCTGGAAGTTGCATAGAAGATGCAATCCTCACTCCAGAACTCAGACCAGAACCTGCTTTGGAGGAAGTCTGGCCCCCCCAAAGAGCTCTTTCCTAGGAAGATTTGGGGGGGGGGAGGAGAGGGGCAGTGGGAGTCAAAGGGTGAAGTTTTTTCTTTTTGTAATTAATAGAAGGGTTACATTATACTCACCAGATAGAAGGTACATTACTTAACAATCCTTGCTACCCCTTCTCATGTTTTTAGACCCATTTCCCTCCCCCACCCCTCAAGGGAGAAGTTTGAGTGACATTTTTCACCCAAGTGTATATCATTATTCTTTTCCTCTTCCCCTATTTTTATCCCCCTTATAGTTCCATAGTTTGAATCATGTCCTGTTTCATTTTTTTTGTTTACTCATTATTCCTTCATTCTGTGAGTATGCCTTAGTAAGAGTATGTCTTGAGTAAATCAGTGTTCAATTAAAGAGCCACTCTCAACTTGTTTTTGTTGAGGGGGCAGGGGGTTATCTTTGTGGGGCCTGGGCCTGGGCCTGGGCACTGTCCTTGAGTTCTTTTTGCCCAAGGTTTATGCTTTACCACTTAAGAGGCACAGTGCACTTCTGGTGTTAATTGGAGCTAGAGTCAGATTTTACTGCTTGGGGTGGGTTTGAGACAGGATCTTCAGTTCAGCCTCCTGAGTAGCTTAAAAAAGAAAAGAAAAAGGGCTGGGAGTTTGGCCTAGTCGTAGAGTGCTTGCCTAGCATGCACGAAGACCTGGGTTCAACTCCTTGGTACCACATACTTAGAAAAAAATCGGAAGTGGTGCTGAGGCTCAAGTGGTAGAGCTCTAGCCTTGAGAAAAATCCAAGGACCTGAGCTTAAGCCCAGGACTGGCAAAAAAAAAAAAAAAAAGAAAAGAAAAGAAAAAAGAAAGAAAATAGGTAAAGTGGGCCTGAGTGTAGTGGTGTTGTGGCTTAAGTGGCAGAACACTGGCCTTAAGCAAACAGTGTCTTAGGACAGTACCCTGGCTGAGTTCAAGCCCCAGGACTGGCAAAAATAAAAAAGGTAAAGCTGTCAAAGCATACATTGGGATTAAGCACCCTGGAGGATCCATCCTCTAGTGAGTCAGGATTCCAGTCCCCAGGTTCTGCGGACCACAAAGCTCTCCCCAGCAAGACAAAGCCTGGCCCCTCCCTGTTCACAGATCACTTTCTGAATGTCTGAACGGGTAGACCATAGCACTGGCCCTAACTGTGGTGCTGGTAGGTTGGGTAGAGAAGGCAGCTAATAATGCTCCCCCTTCAAAACAAAAACAAGCCAAGACTTAAAAAAAAAAAGTGTGCCCGGGAGCTGGGAGTTTGGTATAGAGTGCTTGCCTAGCATGCACGAGAACCAGGGTTTGATTCCTTGGTACCACATACACAGAAAAAATAAGAAATGGTGCTGTGGCTCAAATGGTAGAGCCCTAACCTTGAGAAAGCCAAGGACAGTCTCTGGCCCAAAGTTCAAGCCCCAGGACTGGGAGAAAAAAAATGACCAAGCAAAGTAGTGTGGTCAGCCAGGGGAGGGGGTAGAGGTGGTATTGTTTTTTGAGATTTTCTAATTCTTTAACAAATGAAATCAGAGATAGTCCAAATTGGGAGAATCCTAGATAAAATGACATACCACCTCAACCAATAAAAACCAGGTGTGGTGGCATACATGTTATCCCAACTGAAGAAGACTAAGCAGGAGGATCTCTGTTCAGACAGGCTGGGGGAAAAATGTGAGACCTCATCCCCAAATCACTGGGACCATGGCTCAAGTCTTGTCTATGAGCAAGCACAGGTCCTGAAGTATCTGACAGCACAGTACCGCCCACCCCCAATCCCAAAGTAAAGTAATGCAAGGAATGGGTAAATGGACTATACCTAGGTTGTGAAGTAGGTTTTAGGCATCTTTTGAATCAGTGTGAACCCAATGTACAGATGAAGGCGCTACGTAAGTTACACACATGTTCACAGATCTAGAGCTGCTGCTCTATCCCTTATAATATGCTTCCAGACCAGAATTTTCTGGTTAACTGGACAGTACTACAGTTTTCTGTCTGGATTGGATTTGAGTCTCAGTCCTCGGGCCTACTGAGTAGCTAGGATTACCGAAGTGAACTACCAGTGTCGAGGTCTACTTCTATTTGCCTTTACACAACACTGCCTCAAGTTCACATGGAAGGGAAGCACTTGGCAATATGAAAAGGTATGTGATAAACTTGAGTGGAAATCAATAATTCAGGTGTAGAGGGATACTTTATCTAGAGAAAAACACAAGACCAGGTTTATTTCATACAATGTTATTCACACATTTTTCATTTTCTAATTTATACATAATATACAAAGAAGTGAAGATAACATTTCATTTGAACCAATAAGAGGCAGGACTTAAGACAAGCTGGTCCAGAAACAATCCATATCAAAAGGAGACGCTCAAGAGTAAAGCTTAAGTGGGACTGCCCACATTTCTTTTGTCTGAAATGTCAGATTTGACCTAAGTTCCATGCCAACATACTAAAAGGTGGGATTGGGGGTGGGCACAAAAAGTGGCAGACCAGAAGATGTCTACAAGAACAAGTATTTCTCTAGAATATGCCAGTAAGGTAATAGGAGGGCGGGGTTGCTAGCACTAGAAAGATCTCTAGGAGAGGGATCAGTTTCCGTATGGAACATTCATTCTCTAGGACTTAGGATTTTCTAAAGTTGCAGTGGTAACTGCCAGTGCCAACTGGAGGTAAAAGATGAAGGCAAACTAGGGAAGCCGGAAGCAGTGGAAGAGCAATTCTAAGGGGGAAGGACTGGTGGGTGAGGGGTACTGCTACTGTGACAAGGACATGTGAACCAACCAGTGTGACAGAAAGCTCAGTGACAGGTGACCAACTGCATTTAATGGCCTCACCAGGGAATGTTGGGTTAAGAAAACTAGAATAACTCAACATAAAACACGAAAAGTATTCCTGGCACCTCAAACTTCATGCCATTATTTTAAGGTTCATGATATGAACAATTAATAAAAACCACTATATTCAATATTGTGCTCAGAAGATACCTTTTCTTCTGCAGACATCTAGTTAAAAAAATCCCTTCCAAGTTGATCTGACAGAGAGGGCATGTTCATTTTAGTTTTTTAGCACTAAACATAAGTGGGCCAACATAATGTTTATACAAAATACTGACTTCAACAAAAATACAAAGCACTTTCTTTATCTTCCAGAAACTGAATATACAAAGCAAGTTTTTTTTCCAAAATATTTTCATAGGCAAAGGATTAAAAACGATTTTAATTATACACATATGGTCACAATTTTGCCTTAAAAAGATTGTTGGGAAATGTACATAAGGCCGCTTGTAAATGTACATCATGTTACTGTTATAACGTCTTATGTCCAGAGGAAAAAAAAGTTATCATACAGATTTGCTCTTACTTGGGTGTAGGCTATCCAAAAATACAGTACTCTTCTGTACAAAGAAAAAAAAGTCACATCACATTTGACAAGATGGAAAAAGCATTGGCATCCATGGCTACCAAACATCTCAGTCCAATACTTTCAATTATGCACAATACCCTGACTTCAATCGAAAGTGACCCAATCCTAGCATGTCCATTATTAACAGAGTCAGTGACTATGTTATAAAACAAAATGTTTCTCACAATAATAAAAAGAAAGCTGGTTCGTACTTCTGAAACCATATAAAGATAAAAAATTTTTAAAAAATCACTTTTGGAGAAATAAATTTACATTATACAACACTATATTGCCAGGTCCAAGAGGGCAGGGACATAAATGTACACTAAAATGCAAATGTTTCCCAAAGAGATAAAACAAATTCCATTTACAGCATAAAGGTTTACAAAATGTACACCTGTACAACTGAGGAAAGCATCACTACTAAATTAGCAAGTCTTTTATAATGAACAATGAATCAAGATTTGCTTTCAAAGTGTAAACTTACATCTAATACTACACACACAATGCATATATTTATAGGAAGCAAAAAAAGCTATCTGAATATGTAGTCATGCTTAAATGCTGAGCTATCAATCTCACTTCAGTGGCCCCTTTCATCTCTATCTGGTTCCTAATTTTCTGTATTTACTATGAAAAAGCAAAATAAAGCTCAACACTTCCTCAACATGTATTTGTAATTCTGTAAGGAAAAACAAAATACAAATTTCCACGCTTTCACATTATAAACCAAATTGAAAAGTTAATACAAACTAACTTTTCATTTAGCCCACTTTATTGAATGGAAGTGTCACCATGATTTTGTTTTTTCTAACTCTCACAATTACATATTCAAGTATATACAATACTTCTGTACATCACCAGCGACATTATAGGGCAGTATTTGTATTAAAACCACATCCATTGTAAATAATGTTTTGTTTTTTTTTTTTTAAATCTCAAATCATTACTTGCTGAGTTTTTATTTGCATGATAGTTTGTGAATTACCAAAATACAACTTAACTTTCTTTTTAAAATATTAATAATATTTATGCAGTTGATTGTTAATCTGTTATAAAAGGCTTCACGTAAAGGAAAAAAAATAAGGACTATAATTCTATATACATTTCTATAAACCTGTTGTGCTATGGGGTCATAGACCTACCAGACTGCAAGCCAGTTTATTAAAAGAATACTGTACTTTTTCCTTTAAAAACTATTTTTGTGACTTTACAAGGTAAAAATTTACAAAATATGGAACAGCTTTTTTTTTTTTTTTTTGATACAGTTACATCATATACAGGCTTCTGTGCTTTGCCAGCAGCAATCTAATCTGATAGGTCTCCATTCAGGGCTGAGTATCATTTATAATTCACCACCCCACCCCCCAAATATACACAAGAACCTTAAAAAATTTACAAATGGATGAATAAAGTCAATAAATAGTTTTGCTTTTAAAAAAAATTGAAGATCCATAGTTGAGTTGTGTTTTGATAATTCACAAAAAAAACCCAAAAAACAAACAAACAAAAAAAACATCAAAAACAAGCCATCCTTTTTCTCTCTCTCACATGGTTAAACCATCTTCTTTCTGCTTCCTTTATAGCATTCCGTTTGGTGGTCCTCCAATAGGCCCTAGGTCTGGACTATTTTTCAAATAATATTTTTCCAACTTGGCCAGTATATGCTTCCCATATGTGTATTTGCGCAAAGTAGTAATGTGAGGTCGAATCTGTAAAACAAACCATCTGCTTAAGAAATCTTAATCTTTTATAAAGCATGTTCAAATCTGGACAATTCAGAAGAATGATTGAAAGCAGTTCTTACCTTGTGCATGATTATCTTTCTGTGAGCAGGTTCAGCCATATCAATCATCTTCTGAACCACATAGTTGGCATATTGATCCTTCATCATGGTGTATAAGGCACTGTGAGGACCGTCATTCTGGCAGCAAACTTCATCAATCAGTAAAGCTCTCTCAGCACGGGAGGCATGAGTAACACATTTTTCTACAACATTGCTAAAAATTAAAAGTATACATAAAAAACTTAGGGGCTGGGAGCGTGGCCTAGTTGTAGATTGCCAGTCTAGCATGCACGAAGCCCTGGGTTCAATTCCTCAGTAACACACACACAGAAAAAGCTGGAAGTGGTACTGTGGCTCAAGTGGTAGAGCACCATCCTTGAGCAAAAAATAAATATAAAAATATCTTAAAAGACAGTACCCAGACCCCAAGTTCAAGCCCCAGAACTGGGGGAGGGGGAAAAAAAAAAAAACCGGGAGTGGTGGCTCATGCCCATAATCCTAGATACTCAGGAGGTCTAAGATCTGAAGATCTCGGTTCAAACCCAGCCTGGGCACTAAAGTCCGTGAGACTTTTATCTCTAATTAACCTCCAGGAAACTGAAAGTGGTGCTGCGGCTCAAGGGGTAGAGCGGCTGCCTTGAGGTGAAGAGCTCAGGGACAACACCCAGGCCCCAGAGTTTAAGTCCCAGGACCGATCCCCCCCCCACAAAATGTGCTAACTAGTCCTAAGCATGATTATCTCCTGAATACAAATTCAAAAATGACATACAGATGGGTAGAACCAATGTCTTATACTACCAGCTTTTTGGTGGTTAATTGGAGATAAGAGCCTCATCCACTCTTCCTGCCTGCTCTGGTTTTGAATCATGATGCTCAATCTTTGCCTTCTCAATAGCTAGGATTACAGGTGTGAGTCACTGATATCAGGCAACAAGTTGAACTCTGTGTATGTGATGTGCTTTGATATAGGGGCCTGCTAAGTTTTCTCAGGGTGATTGGCTCAAGTGATTCTTCTGTCTCATTTTTCAGAGTAGCTGGACTGTGTGAATCATGATGCTTTTCAATGCATATAATTTTAGGCATATCTAAGAGGAGTAGAAAGAACTGACCCTCTGTGTAAGAAATACCTGGCAAACTTGTGCTGACTCAAGGCTAAAACTTTTCCTCTGATTTCCCCAACAATTTTGCTCTTGTCTTCAGGTCGACCATGTTCCAATACATGCTGAATAACATAATTGCCATATTGATCCTATGGAAAGATTTGAAAGTTACTTGCTTATGAATAATGATTATTTAAAATGTTAATCATTTGTTTACATATCAAGTAGTTTAAGTATCCACAGAAATTAGTAAGACTTTTTCCATTTCTATAGATTATCAGTAAATTAATTAAAAAAAACAAAAACAAAGCAGAGTTTGGCCTAGTGGTTCAAGTGCTTGCCTACCATGCACGAAGACCGGGGTTCGATTCCTTGGTACCACATACATACAAAAAAGCTGGAAGTGGTGCTAAGGCTCAAGTGGTAGAGCTCTAGCCTTGAGAAAGTCCAAGGACAGTGCTCAGGCCCTGAGCTGAATGAAGCCCAGGACTGGCAAAAAAACAAACAAACAAACAAAAAAGCAATTCTTTAAGTATACAAACATTTCATACCTGGACCAACTGCTCTGTATGTTGGTGAAGTTCTTCTAAGATAGGCAATGTCTGCTCTGCGGTACAATGCTCTAGAATACGCTGAATTACTCTGCAGCCATAAGGATGAGTTGAAAGCACAAATACCTTAAAAAGAAGAATTAAAACTTGCATTCTGTCTGTTCACTGAAAATTTTGAGTGTTTCTCCCAGGCAATTAGGAAAATATCATAGTAAAATTCTAATAGTAATTACCTTATTATTATTACTAGGGCCTACACCCTGTCCCTGAGCTTACTTTGCTCAAGATTAGCCCTCTACCACTTTGAGTCATGCTCCACTTCTAGTTTTTGAGAATGGTTAATTGGAGATAGAGACTCACAAGGGGTAGAGTATGGCCTAGCATGCACGAAGCCCTGGGTTTGACTGATTCCTTGCTACCACCTACACACCTGAAAAGTTGTGTTGTGGCGCAAGTGGTAGAGCTCTACCCTTGAGAAAGCTCAAGGACACTTCTCTGGGAACTAAGTTCAAGCCCAGGATTGGCAAAAACAAAAACAAAGAACAAAAAACCCCAAACTTTTCTGCCTGGGTTGGGTTTGAACCATGACCCTCAGATCTCAGCCTCCTGAATAGCTAGGATTATAGGTGTGAGCCACCACAACCAGCTTACTTAGGACAGTGCTCAGCAGGTCTTGAGTTCAAGCTCTTGGACTGACAAAGGGGAAAAAAAAAATCTCTTAGACTTCCTAAGCCTCTAGAATTTAGGATTGTAGGGCATAGGTCACTGGCAGCTGCCCCCCCTTTTTTTGGGGGGGGGGCATTGTCCCTAAGCTTTTCAGCTCAAGGCTACGGCCCTACCCGTTGAGGTTGAGCCCCTTGGGAGTTGAACTCTGGGCCTGGGCACTGTTCCCAAGCTCTTTAGCTGTCCTACCCTTTGAGCCACTGTGCCACTTCCAGTTTTCTGGTGGTGAATCGGACTTTAGTGCCTGAGCTGGCTTTGAACCGAGATCCTCATATCTCCGGCTCTTGAATAGCTAGGATTATAGGTATAAGCCACTGCCTTTATTTCTTAATGTGAATGCCATGCAAACAACTATTTCTACATTTTTCAGCTTCAATGAAGTTTTTGAAGTTATTGTATGATTGTATAAATCTTTTTTTTTTTTTTTTTTTTGGGCCAGTACTGGGGCTTGAAGTCAGGTTCTTGGAACCTTTTTGCTCAAGGATAGTGCTCTGTCACTTGAGCCACAGCACTACTTGCACCTTTTTCTATGTATGTGGTACAGAGGAAATCAAACTCATGGCTTTGTGTGAACACTCTCCCACTAGGCTACACTCCCGGCCCTATAAATCAATTAAAAAAAAAAAAAAAAAAAAAAGACCAGATCTTAACCTCACTATGTAGCCCCAGATGGCCTTTGATTCTCCATCTTCCTGCTTCAGCCTTCCAATGGCTCACATTTGCTATCATGGCTTCTATTTTCATATGAGAGTGTTAGGTAATACCTTATATCTTAAAAAAAAAAAAAGATTCAAATTATGTAATAATGCTTTACCAAATTGGAAGCTAAAAATCAATCTTACTTGTCCTTTGAAAGCATCAATGATGAATTGTAGTGACTGTGGCTGAACACATTCAATGCATTTTTGAACAACATGATTTCCATTCTGATCTTTCACACATTTGAGTACATGTCCATCTAATTCCTTTACCATTTCACTCTGCAAAGGAGAAGATGTCATTTAAGTACGCATCCTACCAAACAATTCAATAAAATAAAAATACTGAGACAGGAACAAAATTATCCTTGAAAATGTATCCTGCTAGATTGTTTTAAGAAGGGAAAGTTTGACGGGCGATAGTTATAGCCTGATTCCTGTTGAACTTTTAACATTTTGGTGGTACTGGGGGTTTGAATTTAGAGTCTTGAACTTGCTCAGATATGTCAAACACCTGGACCCCTCAACAACATTTAAATTCTTCCTCTTACATGCCTGTATACTTCACACAGTTCATCATTTTAACAATAATCTGTACGACTTATAAGAGTAATAAATTATGTAAAAGAACGGTACATGCATACTCATTGAAAATGTATTCATGTTTTAAATATCTTTAAAATATTTCTCAAAGAAATCATAACTTCATAAAAATCAAGAAAGTTCCCTATTAAATCAATTTACAACATATTTATACCTATGCTAAAATGGACTGAATTATAAATCTAAATTACTCCAATGGTTTATATTTTCAAATGTCAGAGACATTTCTTTTTTTTTTTTGGTGCCAGTCCTGGGCTTGAGCTCAGGGCCTGAGCACTGTCCTTGGATTTTCTCAAGGCTAGAGCTCTACCACTTGAGCCTCAGCACCACTTCCGGCTTTTTTCTATGTTATGTGGTACCAAGGAATCGAACCCGGGTCTTCGTGCATGCTAGGCAAGCACTTTAACCACTAGGCCAAACTCCTGGCCCCTGTCAGAGACATTTTAACTATCTTTTATCTGTACTACTTTGTAGCTGTGGAGGAGAGATTCTAAGCTTTCATGTGACCAAGACCAAATCTGATTTTTCTTTGTTGTTGATATGCCTTCAGTTACTCCAAAACTCAGGCTTTCTTCTAGAGGAGTAATTGTATTTTTTCATGTGATCAATGTATGTATACAGAATGTGTACACACACACACACACACACCCACTACAATCTACAACCATCATTATTACTGTTAGTTATTACTAGGGATTAAACTCAGGACGTCATGTGTGCTTGACAGGAAACCTATCACTAGAGCCATGTCCCTGAGCAACTCTGCTCAAGACTAGCACTCTACTCTTAGGTCACAGCTCTATTTCCTGTCTTTGGTGGAGATGGTAAGTGGAGGTAAAGTCTTAGACATTTCAACCTATGTTGGCTTCGAACTGTGATTCTAAGATCTCAGTCTCTTGAATAGCTAGGATTACAGCTGTGAGCCATTGGTGCCTGGCTCATGTGCAGATTTTTGATAAAAGGATTTAAGTCTCTTTGTGGAAATCTCTATTAAAAGTTAAAAAGATAATAGTTTAAAATTGGAAAATTTAAAATTGTCTTCTTAACTTACAATTACCTGCTGGTCAGAAGAAATGGACTCCAAAGCTTTCTGAATAACACGGCAGCCATACATCTGCAAAGCTAAAGGTAGAACATGACCACGAATACGAGTAGCCAGGGCTAATTTTTGATCCAAATTCCCAAACTGAAAGAAAAGAATTGATATGAAGTGACTACAATATTCATTTGTTAAACCTGATGCAGATATTGTGTGCAGCTTATTCAATCTGGGTTTTAAAATGTCACAACCGGTAATTATAGACCAGGCAGATGTTAAGGGAACTGTTAAAGTTAATTAACACAGACCTAGATTCCTTCTCCTTGCCTTCCTAATAAACAACTTAAGACATTTTTACTTTATTTTTGTGGTCTGGAGATTGAATCCAGTCTGGTACATTTAATCAGGTACTGTACCACGAAATTCAATTTTTGAACACTTACTGCAAATTGACTGCCCTTCCAGCAACTAGGATTATAGTTGCTTAGATAACTTTTAAATAGTCTCTTTAAGATCTTCATTTCTATTTAATAAGGCACAACCTCCATCTTCAATATGTATCTTTTTTCATTGTTGGTTTTCAGGCCCGAACTGAGTAGCTAAAATTACAGAATGAGCCATCAGTGGATATGTTTTCATGCACGCACGCACGCACACGGCACTGTCTCAGTCTTCTGAGTAGCTAGGATTATAGGAGTGAACCACCACTGCATATGTGTTTAGACATACACACACTCCAATTCAAATGAGTGTAACACCATTCACCCAAGATTTACTCCAACCTTAAGTTTCTTTGGGGCGCCTGGGCACTGCCCTTGAACTTTTTTTTGCTCAAGGCTAGAGCTCCATCATTTGAGCCATATTGCTACTTCCTGATTTTTTTGGGGGGTGGGGGAGGATCCTGTTGTAGGGCTTAAACTCTGGGCCTGGGGCACAGTCCCTGAGCTCTTCAGTTCAAGGCTACTACTCTACCTCTGGAGCCACAGCAACACTTCTGGTTTTCTGGTGGTTAATTGGAGATAAAAAGAGTCTCACAGATTTAGTGCCCGGGCTGACTTTGAACTGTGATCCACAGGTCTCAGCCTCCTGAGTAGCTAGGATTACAGAGGCATGAGCCACCATGCCTGACCCCAATCATTTTAATCACCTTTAAGTGTTGGTTTGTGAAACCAACATCACAATCGATTGTCATATCTACTGGATAGAACTGTCTCCCAGTATCTGGTAAATTTTGTGTATATTTATGAATGTGCTGTTGTAGACCTTTTATAAATAGGCAGAAACTTACAAGCTTTGCTTTTTTGTGTCTGGTTTATTTCATTTAAAAAATTCATCTATGTCATTTATGTGTTAAGAATTTCATGTTTTATAGCTGAATCCCTATTCCATGAATAGCCCATCTATTTATTAATTCATCTATGTATATGGACAGATGTTAACTGTTCCTAGCTTTTGAAATGGCACAAGCACTAATGTTCAAATTCTTGTTTCTAATTCTTTTGTACAAGTTACTTTGGAGTAGATGGGTTGAGTTAGGTAACTATGTTTAATAAAGGATGAAACTTCTAATTTCTTTATGTTCTCAATCATACTTTCATCCTCAGCCATTCATTCACTTTTTTTGGGGGGGCGGGGGGGTTGGGGGATCATGGAGCTTGAACTCAGGCCTGGGCATTGTCCTTGGACACTTTGCTCAAAGCTAGAGCTCTGCCACTTGAGCCACAGCACCATTTCCAGCTTTTTCTATGTATGTGGTACCAAAGAATTGAACCCGGGGCTTTGTGCATATAAGGTGAGCACTCTACCATTAGGCTACACTCCTGGCCCCGTACTTATTAATTCCTGTGCCGGTACTGGGGCTTGAACTCTGGGTCTGGGCATTTCATACTTATTCACTGAGGGCTAGTGCTTTACTATTTAAAATACAGTTTCAATTTCTGGCTTTTTTGGTACAAATTGGACATAGGAGTCTCACAGATTTTCCAGTCTAGGCTGGATTTGAACTAGGATCCTAAGACCTTAGCTTCTTCAGTAAGTAGGATTTTGGCACCAGCCAGTGGTGCAGCCCAGCTATTCTTATTCCCATTTAAAAACAAACAAACAACACCACCAACAAAACCCCCAAACAAAACAAAACCCCAAATTGTGCCCATCCTAGTAGGTATGAAGTAGTATCTCACTGTGTTTTATGCTTTCTTTTGGGTTGGTCGTGGGGCTTGAACTCTGGGCCTGGACACTATCCCTGAGCTCCTTAGCTCAAGGCTACCCGCCCTTCCCCTGGAGCCACAGCCCCACTTCTGGTTTTCTAGTGGTTAATTGGAGATAAGAGTCACAGGGAGGGGCCGGGAGTTTGGCCTAGTGGTTAAAGTGCTTGCCTAGCATGCATGAAGACCCGGGTTCAATTCCTCGGTACCACATACATAGAAAAAAGCCGGAAGTGGAGCTGAGGCTCAAGTGGTAGAGCTCTAGCCTTGAGAAAGTCCAAGGACAGTGCTCAGGCCCTGAGTTCAAGCCCAGGACTGGCAAAAAAAAAAAAAAAAAAAAAAGAGTCACAGGGACTATAGTGCCAAGGGTGGCTTTGAACTGCTCTCCTCAGATCTCAGGCTTCTGAGTAGGTAGGATTACAGGTGTCAGCCACCTTGCCTGGCTCACTGTGATTTTGATTTGTACTTCTCTATTAAAAATGTTCAGTATCAAATTGGGCAGACTTTTATCTCCAATTCTAAAAAAAAAAAGGCAAGAAGAGCTGTGGCATAAGTGGAAGAGTACTAGCCTTGAACAAATGAGGCGCAGGGGCACTGTCCTGACTCAGAGATTAAACAAAACAAAACCCTAAAAACTCCATTGCTTACTAGTTCTTTGTATCACACACTGTGGGAAAATGTCTACTCAAGTTTTTCATCTATTGTGTCTTTTTGTTATGGAATTCTGGAATTTCTTTGTATATTCCATATACGTGTGTGTGTATATAGCTTGAACTCAGGGCCTGAACACTGTCCTTGGGCCTTCTCAAGGTTACTGTTCTACCATTTGAGCCACAGCACCACTTCTGGCTTTTTCTATTTATGTAGTAACAGGGAATCAAACACAAGGCTTTATACATACTAGGCGAGCATTCTACTACTAGGCTACGCTCCCGGCTCCAAGATATAAATTCTTAATCAGATAATAATTTATAAGTTATTTCCTTAGTTATATGCACTTTCATGTAAAAACAACTATTAAAACCTAGAGGTCTATAGACATGTTTTATTTCATAAATTAACATGTATCTATGATATACAAACCCTTAGCCTAATTTTGATTGTTCTAAAAACTAAGTGCCAGTGATTGTAGATAGACTCCCTTCTTGAACACTTGGTTAAACATGTCATTTGAAATATGATGTAAAAATTAGTGTTAATTCTTTAATAAAAAAATATCTGGAAACACACACACACACACACACACACACACACACACACACAAACACCTAGAGGTATTTCTTAGCACAACTAGATTAGTATACAAACATCCACATATGCTTACCTCAAAAAACTTCTGTATAACATAGTTTCCAAAAACATCTGTCATTAATTGATAGGCTGCCTGCAGAATTTCATTAAATACCATTTGTCGCTCAGCTGGAGTAGCTCTCTCTAGCTTTTGCTGTATGAATCTATACGGAAAGAAATAAATGTGGGGGGGGGGAAGAAACTTTTTGAAATTGTTTTTAGAAAGGGGTAAGTAATAAAGAGAGAAAGGAGGGGGTTGAAAAATTCCATCAGGGATATACTGTATGTATGTATGTATGTATGTATGTATGTATGTATGTATGTATGTATGTAAATGTTAAAATTTCCTAACATACAATTGACATAGGCTACCAAAAAAGTTACAAAGAACTCAGAAATCTATTTCTTTTTGCTTAGAAACAGGGAAATGTAACAGAACCTTAACTATCCTTAAACTGTTGGTCTTCTTCTAGCTTGCCTTAGTGGTAAATTGCAGGCATACATTATACCAGACAAAAATCTGTTTTTCTTGAGTATCATTACACTTTCACGAGACACCGGCACACAGCCATTTGAGATAATATATTCACTTCAAGAAACATGTCCAGGCGCTGGGAGTTTGGCCTAGTGGTAGAGTGCTTGCCTTGCATGCACGAAGACCCAGGTTCGATTCCTCGGTACCACATACATAAAAAAAGCTGGAAGTGGTGCTGAGGCTCAAGTGGTAGAGCTCTAGCCTTGAGAAAGTCCAAGGACAGTATTCAGACCCTGAGCTCAAGCCCAGGACTGGCAAAAAACCCAAAAACACAAAAACAAACAAACAAAAAAAACAAAAAAAAAGTCCAACACACAAACACAATCAAGGACAAAACCTCATCAACTTCACAGATGTAGAGAAAGTCTTTGGCAAAATTTAATATCCTTTCATGCGTTGAGCTCTGAAAAAGCAAGGAATAGAAAAAAAATATACCTGAATATATAAAAGAGTGTGTATGGCAAACCTATAACCAACCCCATGCTAAATAGAGAAAATCTGAAACCATCTCCACTGAAGTCAGGAACAAAACCAAGATGTGTATTCTCGTTTCTCTACCTTGTTTCAAGCATTATCCCTACCCAAATATATTTAATGTAAAAATGTACCAAACCTTCCAATAAAAATGTGATTAATTTCAATTTAAATAAAAAAGAAGTTTTTTCTTTTTTAAAGTTGTCAATTGTGGGGCTTCAACTCCAGGCCTGCACACCTGAGCAATTTTTTTTTTTTTCCCTGCCAGCTGGGCTTGAAGTCAAGAGTCTGGGCCCTTTCGATGGATACTTTTTGCTCAAGACTAGTGCTCTGCCACTTGAGGCAAAGTGCCACTTCTAGCTTTTTCTGTGTATGTGCTACTGAAGAATCGAATCTACCGGTACCTGGCCTTGCTTTTTAAAACAACTGAACACAAAGTACCAATCAGAAACACTAATAAGTTTACAAATAAAATTTAGAGCTGGTATAATAAAAATATCTAATAAAAAGACATTGGAGCCAGGAGTTTGGCCTAGTGGTAGGAGTGCTTGCCTAGCATGCACGAAGACTCTTAGTACCACTGTAGCTGAAGTGCTAGAGCTCTAGCCTTGAGAAAGCCCAAAGGACAGTGCTTAGGCCCTGAGCTCAAGCCTCAAGACTGCCCCCCTTACCAAAAAAAAAAAAAAAAAAGAGATATTGCTACACTTTCATCATAAGAGCATTATTATTGTAGAAAACCCAGGGAATCATAATAGAAACCCAAATACTTAAGGCTTAGTAGTTTAGTAGTTAGTACTATACTTCTTGAGCCACAATTCCACTTCCAGCTTTTTGGGGGTTAACTGAAGATAAAGAATCTCATGGATTTTCCTGTCCAGGCTGGCTTTGTACTACAATCCTCAGATCTCAGCCTCCTAAAATTACAGCTGTGAGCCATTGGCTCCAGCTAATACCTATAGTTTTGGTAATCTGTTGTGATATAAAAAATAAACCATCATTGTGTCATACAATGGTTCCAATACTAATGTAGTTTAGCTAAGCCTATATAAGAAAAATATATGGTAGCAATTTTCAAAGGTAAAAAAGAGGCCAGTCACTGTGGCCTCTTAGAAACAAGAAGATCATGGTTCAAGGCCAGTCTGGTCCAAAAGCTTAAGAGAATCCATCTCAAGCAATGGCGGAGTGAGTACAGCGGAGAATGTCTGCCAGCCTCAGAATAAAAGAGTTCCTACCTCAAAATAGGGAGGCAAAAGGGGGCAGGATGTATGGCTCTGAGAAACAGCATCTGCCTAGCAAGTCCAAATGAGATCCAGAGTTCAATTACCACCATTCACCTCACTTCTCATAAAGCAAAAATGAAAAACAGGCAAAACATATTACCAATCATTACTACTTACCTTGAACCATGCTGGTCTTGAGAAAACTCAACAATATGTCCAATCAAGTCTCTAAGTTGAAGGTTTGGGAAGCGGTTGTTTCTGAAGTCTTCTAATAATCTACTTCGGCCAGAAGGCATAATATCAGACCTATTATACCGAAGCCGAGAAGGAGGAAAGAGCTGGCTGCTGGAGCTAAATAAACTGGAAGTGTTTGAAGCACTTCGATATTTTGCTTCTGCTCCTGGTGCTGCAGAGATATATCGACCACTACCATTTGTCAGTCCTCCTAGAACAAAGCAGCTATGCTTAGTAAGCATTCTTCATGAAATTACTCAAGTTATAAATGCAGTCAGGAACAAAGTATTTTCCCCATTAATTCCATTTTTTTTATTTTTGCCAGTCCTGGGCCTTGAATTCAGGGCCTGGGCACTGTCCTTGGGCTTTCTCAAGGCTAGAGCTCTACCACTTGCCTTACAGCACCATTTCTGGCTTTTTTCTATGGGAGGAATCGAACCCAGGTCACCGAGCATGCTAGGCAGGCACTCTACCACTAGGCCAAACTCCTGGCCCTTAATTCCAATTTTTGATGACAGGAAATTAAACTTAGAAGGAAACATCTCATGCACATACTTAATATATGTAGCTGTAACTAAAAAAGCACTAGAAAAATAACTTTGTATTTGTTCCTAGAAATTTGATAAAAAAGTAACTAAAGGATCTAATGTCTTAGTCACTATAGGGAATCCTAAAACAATCAACAAAACTGTTATTCTGACAAGCAAGAATATTATTATAAGTAGCTAGTAAGTTGAGATTTTGAAGCCACTGAAACAGTTTGAATAAAATTTATTTGCAGGCAGAGGATATAACTCAGTGGTAGAGCACTTTACTTGGATGGATAGACCCTGGATTTGTCTGGTCCTCATCAACATGGAGGAAACTTTATTTGCAGTGTTTACACATTAACAGTTCAATCTGTGTTTTTTTTCTCCCCCCAATAGTCTTAAAATTTTCTCAAATTTTTCAAATGAACTTCAGGAAACGGAAAGAGGTACTTTTTCCCCCCTTGGTTGTTAAAAGAAAAATACACCACAAAAATTATTTCTAAGATTCAATGTTCTAAATATTAACACAACCCACACAAAGTCTGTTATCGATTTTTTAAACAAAGCTTTAAAATTTTAAGTAAAAATGTTCTATTATTTTGCAGATAGAAACTATACAGAAGTTATTCCAAGAGCCTTAGCTATTTAGGACAAAAGGATAAAAAGCCTCTAACTTATGTATTACTCTACTGAAAAAAAAAAAAGGCAGTCAATAGAAATAAAAAATCAAGTAGGAATTATTTTCATTGTAAATACACTTTAAAAGTACTTGACAGTGTCCTTTTAAGAAAGAAAAATGTAAAGACAATTATAAAATGCAGCTTTAGTAAGGAAAATAGATCTGTCATCAGCTTTTTGCTATTATACACCATCTTAACATAAATACAACATAGTTAGTTCAAGCCACTGCGTAGAGATGATCCAAAGGACACACTGACAGTGCAAAGCTGCACTGACATTAAGACGTTAAAAGTCAAAAGGAATTAAGGACAAGGAGTAGTACAAGTTTTAATCCTGAAGTATCAAGTGAGTTAATTTTCTTCTTTCACTCTTTGTTTCTATTATCCTACATTTTTCTTCCTCACATTTTATATTATACATCGGTGTCACTGGCTATGTGATCTGAGCCATCAGATCACATGCTAGATAGATACCTGGCGCCTAGAAAGAAGCCCACCAGTTTGTATGTAGGGGTACACAATAAGTATCTACTGAGACCATAAACATTTTAGGCAATATCAACTGCCAAAGGCTAGAATGACTTGTTAAAAAATGTGTAATTTAACAATTTATCTTACACACCAATCACTAACAAATCCTCATGTGTGTTCCAGTTTTATGTAATCATTTCAGTGCCATGGATGAGATGTTTAAAATCTAAGCTCAGATTCTTCCAGATCCTATTATTTCTGTTTATACAATTCCATGAAGAACTTATAACAACTAATCATCATTTGGTTCTAATAATGTAAAAAGCATGACTTACCGGGGGGTTCTCTAGCCACTTTGTCCAGGGTAGGAGTGTTTTTACACATCGATTGTATTTCTTCTTTCAAAGGCAATTTTGATATTATTTTATGCTAAAAAACTGATGGTGTAATGCTACAGTATATTCAATTTTAAAAAACTTAGTTTCAAAAGTTTAGAAATACTCTAATATTTCACTCCTATTACAATGTCTACTACAGCTAGGTAGTTCTTCATTCTATTCTGTCAGTTTCCAACACCCTACATCTGTTTAGCAGTTATCTAATAATCCAACATTGTCCCTGGACTTTCAGTTCTAAAATAGTGATTCTTAGTCCCAACTATAAAAAATAAAGTTTTACCCAGGGCAGGATTCCCTCCTTTTCCAACAAATTTAGTAATTCTAATTTATAAAATAAACCACATACTTTCAACTTGGCAGTTTAAATACTTAAAGGAAGTCATCCAAGAAATAGGCTTACAAAGTAATGGCTTTAATACTGAAGAGTGCTGCTGCATCTATATGCTATTTACATAAGCTGTTTTTATTTTTTGTTTGTTTGTTCTTAATGCCAATACCAGGGCCCTCTTGCTCTTGCTTGGCTTTTCTTTTTGCTTTCAAAAAGTGATGTACCCCTGGATGAGGTGGCTTATGCCCAGTTCAAAGCCATCCCGGACACTAAAGAATATGAGAAGTGAGAAGCCAGGCATGGTGGCTCTGTAAATTCTAACTACTCAGGAGGCTGAGATCTGAGGATCAAGGTTCAAGGAACAAAAGGACCTGAGACTCTTATCTCCAATTAATCACTAGAAAACAGGAAGTGGGGCTGTGGCTCAGGGGTAGAACTGGTAGGCTTGAACTGAACAGTTACGGGACAATGCCCAGGCCCCGAGTTCAAGCCCCACGACCCCCCTATCCCCACAAAAACAAAATAAAAAACAGTGATGCACCATTTGTGGCACACTTCCAGACCACACTGTGGGGCTTGAACTCAGAGCCTGGGCATTGGCTGAGCCTCTTTGTGCTCAAGGCTAGCTCTACCATTCAGGCCACAGTGCCACTGCCATTTCTTGTGTGGTTAATTGGAGGTAAGAGTCTCATGGAGACTTTTCTGCCTGGGCTTCAAACCACAATCCTCAGGTCTCAGCCTTCTGAATACCTAAGATTACAGGCATGAGCACTGGTGCTTGGCCCAGCCTTTTTTTTTTTTTTTTTAGTAATTTAAAAACTGCTTGAATTGGAGATAAAGAGTCTTGAGGATGTTTCTGCTGGAGCTGCCTCAGCATTATCTCGAATTACAGGTTTGATCACTAGCATTTGGCTTAGATAGGCCTACTTCAGATTTATTCATAATAACTTAATGAAGGTAAACACCTTACAATTTTGCTAGTACAAATAACTTTTAAAGTTTTCAATATCTTATCTGACAGGTTTGTTTTAGAATTCTTCTCCATTAATTATCAGAAGTTAAAAATGTTACTGAACCCAACCACCCTGGAGCCAGAGAATGCTCTCGTTCCATCAAGGTCCTTGCAGGAGACATCAGGCCCCCATCAAGATGAGTGATATGCCAGACATCTCTCAACTGGAGAAGTCTGATAGATCAAAACTGAATACTAACACTGAGGGAAAAAACAAACTCTTCCTTCAAAGAAAACTATTTAGCAGGAGAAAGAATGTGCTCAAACATCCTAAAATGCAGACTGTCAACATAGCCTGACATTCCTGCTTTTAGGCTCATTTCTGTAAAACTATGTGTTTGTAGAGATTTGAGGCACCTGTAAATGGTTTATCTCCTGCATTCCCTGGCTCTAAGTTCATCAGCAGCCAATGTCCCCTTAAATTTGCTTTTTTTTTTTTTTTTTTTTGCCAGTCCTGGGCTTGAGCTCAGGGCGTGAGCACTGTCCTTGGACTTTCTCAAGGCTAGAGCTCTACCACTTGAGCCTCAGCACCACTTCCGGCTATTTTCTATATGTGGTACCAAGGAATCAAACCCGGGTCTTTGTGCATGCTAGGCAAGCACTCTACCACTAGGCCAAACTCCCAGCCCCACTACTATTCTATTTTTATACAAATATCCATTCCCATTTAGCTCCTTTCTTTTTTTTTTTTTTTTTTTTTTGCCAGTCCTGGGCTTGAGCTCAGGGCCTGAGCACTGTCCTTGGACTTTCTCAAGGCTAGAGCTCTACCACTTGAGCCTCAGCACCACTTCCGGCTATTTTCTATATGTGGTACCGAGGAATCAAACCCGGGTCTTTGTGCATGCTAGGCAAGCACTCTACCACTAGGCCAAACTCCCGGCCCTT